>NC_047652.1:20114021-20130050 GCF_902201215.1 Prunus dulcis
ACTCTTGGCCAAAATACAAGTATCACATGTGAAGTCGGAGTCTTTGAAACCTGAGAATAAATCTGGTATAAGATGCTTCATATAACTAAAAGACGGATGTCCCAATCGACGATGCCACAACCAGATTTGCTTTTGTTTGCTATCAAAGGGATGTGTCACGCTGTTAGCCATGCCGGGACTGAAGTCATCGACATAATATAGCCCCCTCTCTTAGTACCACGACCAAGAATCTCCTTAGTGTGAATATCCTGAAGCAAACAACAACTCGGGTAAATGAGTACACAATAATTCAATTATTCAGTAAGCTGACTAACTGACAACAATTTAGTGGATAAAGATGGAACAAGTAAAGTATTAGCCAGTGTGAGAGAGGATGAGAGTGCAACAGTGCCAGCCCCTGTCACAGGATAAGTAACACCATTGGCATTTGCAATACAGGTTCGTCGAGGTTGTGTAGTATTCAGAAAATCATCAGGATCAAACGTCATATGATCGGTTGCACCGGAATCAATTATCCAGCTCTTGGAATCAATCTTATCGGAAGTATGGAATCCATAACCAGTACCATTATTGGTCATATTGCATTGTCCTCGATCTGTAAGAGTAGCCCACCAATTGGGGTAGCCATGCGATTTAAAACAAGTCTCACAAGTGTGTCTCGGATCACCACAATATGCGCAATCTGGTCCATGTGTCGGGGTCGTTAGTCTAGAAGTCATAATCTGGGCAGCGGAAGATGCATAGGATACAGGTTGAGTAGGAATTGGGATCGGAATCTGAGCCTGAGTCGAGGCCGGAGTCGGAGTCGAAATCGGGATCAGGGTCTGAATCAGAGACAAATTCAGGGTTGGGGTCATCATCGGAGTGGGGGTAGGGGTCGTCTTCAGAGTCGGGGTCGGGGTCGTCGTCGTCATAGTCGGGGTCGGGGTCGGGGTCGTCAAAAGAGGATCCTGATTCTGGATCAGGTTTGGGGTCAAAGTCTGCATCTGTAGGAGCGGAGCCATCTGGGCACTCAACTCAATGATGGTTGGTGGAGAATGAGAGAAGGAGTCGGTGGTGCTACCTCCATGAGGGTTGAAAAAATCATCAACCCCCATAGCAGCGGCGGGGGTTTGAAACTAGAGTTAGCAATTCCAAGATCGCCGCTCTGATACCATGCTAAAATATGAAAACTATGAGAGAATATTTGTTTGTGGGAATTTTCTGTGTATTATTCTCCTTGTAGGAGGTCATATTTATAATACAACGAAACCTGAATGGGCAAGTAAATAATAAATTCCTAAATCTATTTGCAGTAGGAAATCAGGAATTAAAGTAAATCAATTACAATTATAATAGGAATTCTTGGTGTGTAAGGAAAGTAAATATTCACAAGTCACGCCAACAAAAATTACCAAATTTATTTCTCTGGAAAAAGCATTGGGAAATAAATTCAGCTCCTTCGCGGCCATTATTGTCTTGAGTCAAAACATGAATTGGAGTGCGAGAATAGAGAAAGCGAGCTATTTTCCAGCTGCCCAAAACACAAGCGTATAAAACTGGAGTCATAGCGCCTGCGTTGGTCATAACACGCTTGGTAACTAAATTCTCGTTCTTTTTGACCATGCTGGCAACTATTGGGGCCATTCCTCTTATCAAAGCATAGAAAAAAGCTGTGAAACCATCGCCATCTTCAATTTCCAAGTCCTCTCCTGTCATCAGCTTCAACAACTCTTCCACAATGTGTAACTGCTTCCACTCGATTGCCACGTGAAGAGCTGTCCCACCGCTTGATGAACCTCTATGTGTTGATGAACCTCTATGTGTTAGTGACTCGGGGTGTCGATCAATATATTCCTTTGCAGCATTCCAATCACCAGACTTCAAACTTTCGTACAAAGAACCATGCTTCACATTCACAACGCTCTCATCATTATTATTATGCCTTCCTGTTTAAATTAAATATATCAAAACATATTTCTGTATTACTCAATAATTTCTCCCACATACAGCAACAAATAAACTTGACAAGAATATAAATGAAAAAAACACCACCCCAGTAATTGCCTAGATACATACTCTAAAACTAAAGAGAAAAATAATGCTACACCATCAATAACAAAATCAAGTATGAGTTCCAGTATGAGTATATATATATATATATATATATATATATATATATATATATATATATATATATATATATATATATACCTTCTTCAGGAGACGGCCTTAGCATTTCAGCCAACATATCCCAGGCAGTTGCCATGTTCTATCTGAGGAGCTAAAACTAGCTTGTAAATTCCCATATATATATATATATATATATATATATATATATGTGTGTGTTAAAACAAGCAATAAAAAGAAAATCAAAGAAATAAATATAACAAATATTAATGTTAAAACAAGCAACACTCACAGATTGAGTTGGGGCAATCTTCAAACATCGAAAGTCTAAACTCCCACTTTGCATGTGCGCATAGACTAGGCAAACAAACTCCCCTTCTGATTTATAGATAACACATAAACAAAGGGAGCTCCAATGGTTGACCAGGAATCTCGTATTCAGTGGCGGATCCATTAAGTAAATGTCTTTGTCTTTTTACTTTCATTTATTTTATATTACTCCATTTACTTAAGTTTACAATGTAAATAAGGAAGTACCCCCCATTTGGATTCAAATAAAAATACTAGAAAATCAAATTCCCACCAAATCAAAATATGAAAAATCGGTTTTAATGCAAAATACGATTTATGCTAAAAATGATGGCTCATTAAGTCAATATATACTTCATACTAAAATCTCATAAAATCAAGTTTTCTTATTTGATGTGTACGGAATAAAAGCCGCCAAAAATTATCTTGAGAAAATGATTATTCCGAAAAACTATTTTTCATACTTAGTCAATATTGCACCTCCGTTAAAAAAATTCTGGGTCCGCCAGTGCTCGTATTATCTACAGTAGTAATAAGACAAATAATTTTTTATTTTTTATTTAAAGGAAAATAATGACATATAGTCATTTTAAAATTTAAATTATGAAATGCTAATGTGGATAAAAGTCAAAGCGTTTGCCACAATTATGGAACTTCTCAATATTTAATTTTTCACATTGCATTATTGCTGGGAGTTGTATCAATTATTTAACAAGTATTATGTTGAGGCATGAAATATAAAAGTGTTGCGTGCGTCTCGTGCCCATATTCAATTCGAGAAATATATGTTGAGGCAAAAACCCATTGGCGGATTTATGATGAGCAGATTGAATGGCATCCTCACAGTAACAGTCAATGGATTAATATTGTGAATGGTTGGGTTCAAGATCGACGATGGGACTGATTGGTGATGGCGGCATCGTGATGGTGACACTGTATAATAGCAGCGGTGATGGTGTTGATGCGGTGATGAAAGAAGGTGTTGCAGGACTCAGCCTAAATTAGAAAATTAAGTTGATAAAAAATAAAAAATAAATCAAGAAGTTAAAATAGATGAGTTGGCAAGTAACACGGTGTGCCACATCAGTTGGTATTAAAATGTTGGAAAACTAGTTGGTGCCCGTAGCATATAAATGAAACGAATCTTAATTATTCTTGAATCTTCCTTCCAGGAATAAATTTCGTGAGATTATTAGGAGGTAAATGTACATCTCAAACAAGGTTATGCTCAAATGTCTTTTTTCGGTTACAATGCTCAACTGCAAGAATTAGAGTACTGCTGAAAAACTCCGCCGATGTCTGATATTTAACCTCCTGAGTTATGAATTGCATGCGGAAGATGAAGCCGCTTTCAATGTACTATAATGTATAGCTTTTGAAATGGTTGATGCTCAGTGGCTTGCAATGCATTCCTACAAGCAGTTTAATGTAAATCTCTCTCTCTCTCTCTCTCTCTCTCTCTCTCTCTCTCTCTCTCTCTCTCAATGATTTCTATTTTCTGTTTCTTTTCTTCTAATGTGTTTCACAATAAAATTTAGAATTTATGAGGCTAATCTCTTTTTCTCCAAATCACCAACCCTTAATTTGTTGCTTTCAATCTTTTAGGATGTTCTACAAGCAACAAGGACACAACTGGAGAGAGAGCTGTCTTTAGAGATACTCAAAGAATACATGATTTACCAGCTTACAACCTATAGTACCAGTAGCTAGCTTTTTGTGTTTGTACAAAATCCATTAGAATATTACTCGAACTAGGAACATCTTCCAATGTATTAAAACATTTCCGCTATATATAATGGCTGTCCACAAACAGGGGAGGATCTTTCTCATGATTTCAATTGCATCCCCATGCATTCGGGATTTATAATGTGACCAAATTGAAGAGCTCGTAAGAATTGTTAAAAGCATGTGGTGATATTGATACATCGAAACCTTTTCATGTTTGTTAGAGTGAGCAGTGCCTTTGACTGGTTGCTAGACACGCATTGCACCTTTTTTATTGATCTAATCGAGATGACATCGATTTGAGCATCCACAATTATTTGGATTAAAAAGACAACTTAACGATTTATGAAAATAAATAAATAAATTTTCAAAAACTGAAGCCAATCACAAATTACTAGCAGTTTCATCGCATCTTAAGATTGTATACATATGCGCCAACAGGTGTAGCTCAATAAAAAAAATTGTTGACTTGCATAGTGATGGTTTCAAGTTTAAATCTCTATGACACATTGACAGTGTGTATGAGAAACCCAACCAATCAATGATTTCTATTTTTTTTTTTTGACTATCGCTTCTATTAAAAAAAATAAAAAAAAATCTATTGATATGTATCTACCAACCAATCAATCCAAGATTTGGATCTAGCAATTGATTTCTCATATTATAAATAGTAATTTGTCGGCTGCTTAGTGCTTAGTGTCAATTGATTAGTACCTGCTCCAGCAATTGTGTATAGATTTAACCAAAAAAGTTGGACATTAGTGTGGTATGTTACTATGCATCCCTTCTTTATATAAGCCGTGTTATAGGCTTTATAGCATATGCTCTGTTTGTGAGAACTCTAGAGAATCAAAATGGAAACAACAGAGGCTGAGGCAATGCTTAGAGGTCAAGCAGATATATGGAAGTACATGTTTGGCTTTGCAGATTCCATGGCATTGAAATGTGCTGTGGAGCTACGCATAGCTGATATAATACACTCTCATGCTCCTACTGATCATATGATCACTTTGTCCCAAATAGCCTCACACTTAATAGCACCCTCTCCAGACATCACATGCCTCACACGCATCATGAGACTTCTCGTCCGCCGAAACATCTTCGCCGTTCATCACCCGTCCGAAGGGGGAGAACCCGTCTATGGGTTGACCTACTCGTCACGATGGCTGCTACATGACTCGGAGATGAGCCTAGCTCCAATGATTGTGATGGAGAATCACCCCTCCCTAATGGCGCCATGGCACTATTTCAGCCAATGTGTCAAAGAAGAAGGGCCTTGGGCCTTCAAGAAGGCGCATGGGCTTGAGATTTGGGACTTTGCCTCTGAAAATCCAGGGTTCAACAAATTGTTCAACGATGGCATGGCCTGCACGGCTAGGATTGTGATGAAGGCAATACTCACAGAATATGGACACGGGTTTGATGGGGTGGGGTCCTTGGTGGATGTAGGCGGTGGGACCGGAAGTGCAGTGGCTGATATTGTGCAGGCCTACCCCAACATCAAGGGTTTCAATTTTGATCTGCCACATGTTGTAGCCACAGCACCAGCGTACCATGGAGTGTCACATGTTGGAGGTGACATGTTTGAGGACCATATTCCAAATGCTGATGCTGTTTTCATGAAGGTATGTCATGAAAAAAAAAAAAAGGTATGAGAAAGAAGCTAGGGTTTATTGGCTTATTACAACTAACTTTTGATTGAGATTATGCAGTGGATTATGCACGATTGGAATGACTCTGATTGCATCAAGATTATGAAGAACTGTCGAAAAGCAATACCAGAGAGAGGTGGGAAGATCATGATCGTTGATATAGTTCTAGAGCCAAGTGGTGATGGGGTGCTGGACGACACACGATTGGTGCTTGATCTAGTGATGATTGCACACGCGTCAGGTGGAAAGGAGAGGACTGAGAATGAATGGGAGAAGATACTGAAAGAAGGAGGTTTCCCTCGCTACAAAATCATCAAAATTCCAGCTCTGTTATCCATTATTGAGGCCTACCCGGTATGATTTAAAATTTAAATCACAGTGTGAAGTGTTGTAGTTATTAATAATATGGCACTGGCAGCTTATATTTGTGACGTGATCTTATCCAACCTTGTTTTCCAGTTATAATGTCAATGATTTGTTTCAATTATAATGTCACAGGATGAATATTTCTGGCATTTTGGGACTGTATTTTAGCAATATAAAAAAAAACTAATAGAATTTTATTTTATTTTATTGTCTGGGAAAGCGATAATATTTTGTTGATAGTGAGAAAGTAACAAGTAAAAAAAACGATAGCCATCAAAAAGAATCTTTCCCTTGATAGAGCACCCCCGGTCCCCAAGGGTCTCAATCGTAAAAACCCACTAATTACAACCCTCAAACAAAAAATATCAATAATGATTAATGAAATCTGAAGTGTCCTCAAATCAGATGGAAAGGCCTCCGCAGTGAACCACACATTTTGCAAGATGATGGGCCATGCCATTCGCAGTACAACGAATATGGGTAAATTCATCTCCAATTTCTTAAGAACACAAAATTTTAGTATCCTCTACAACTAAACCAATGACAAAACGATTCAATAACGGAGAGACTAATCGATGTGATGATGTGAAGAACATCATTCTAAAAAATAACATTAGTCAATCCCCTTTTCACCTAAAAAATAGCACCTAACCTAGCAACCAACGCCTCTGAATGAAGAAACATGAAATCTCTTTTTATTGCTCACGTTTGCATATCCATACCAAATCAAGCATATACCTACTAGTTGTCCTTATGCTCGTCTATAGAAGCGAAACGGAATTTTTAATTGTCCACTAACCATTATATAGATACATTAAGATTCTCCTCAATCTAATGAGAAATTGTAGAATAGAACTGTATTGCCATGTTAGTTTGTGATACTCTAATTCAAAATTTGTTATATGTTATTTTTCAGAATAAGTAAAAAAAATTTACAGCTGGACAAGAAACACAATTATTATATTTTGAAATAAAATTAAGAAAATAAAAAATCAGGAGAAATAGAGAATCATCCGGAAAAAATCACGTGTCAATGGTATTGAATAAAATTGGACTCATTTTCAATGCTTATGAGATCTTGCTGGTGGTTCCATGGGTTCAGGTTGCAGTTTTAGAGAGAGAGAGAGAGAGAGAGAGAGAGAGAGAGAGAGAGATAGGAGAGGAGAGGAGAGGGGCTGCAGTGCTGGGTAACGGGTTGAGTAGGGTGGGAGGTGCGTGGCAATTGCGGCGTCTTCCTTGTCCTTTTATGTCTTTGTCTATTTATTTTTTCTGTAGTTTTATTATGAATATAAAAAAGAAGTTTTAAATCTAGTTGCATGACAAATTTTGAATGGAAGTATCAAACACTTTGTATGTGTGAGAGAGAAAGAGAGATCAAATGGAAGCATATCAATTTGATGAAACACTGGTAAGAGGTCACACAATTAGTTTTGCCTCTCATGTTTGGGTTTGTAAACTGCATGGCATTAAAATGTGATGTGAACCTCCACATTATCAATTTACACGCAAGTCTAAATTTCAGTGAAATTTCATGACATAACATGTCTTTATTACAAAAAGGACTGTTTTGGACGGAACATTAGACTAAAATTGGGATGTCCTTGAATTTTGATGCATTCCAAAATTAAAACAAATTATAAGGACTGAAAGTGACTTTTACCCCCTTTTTTTAAACGAAATTTCACATCAAATGAAATGAATTGGGATAATAATTTCAAATTTTACATGCAGTGGGTGTTGCATAATTAGAATGATGAAGTTTGCCTGAATGTTTTGAAAAATTGCCGGAAAGCAATACCGGAAAAAAGGGGAAAAGTCATAATTATCGATAATGTTGTAGAGCCAGAGAATGATAGTCCATTGGTTGATATGCGGTTAGTGTTGGATTCGTTGATGATGGTTCACACACCGAGCGAAAGGGACAGTACGGAAAGCAAATGGAAGAAATTGTTAGAGCATTTCCAGTGCAAGGGGTCAGCCCGGGCAGGAGGGGGCCCTAGGCCTCCGAAGCGCTTTCAGCGTAGAAATGCAGCCCAGGCAACAGGTGGGGGACACCAACCTGGGCAAATCCAGCTCATGCTATTGCCTGAAGGCTGATGACGTCAGCGCTAACACAAAGCTAGCGTCAATGCGCGAGTTTGAATTTATTTTACCGTTGGCGCGTGACGTGCACACGCCAACGGTAAAAAAAATTCAACATTTCGTGCGCTGATGCTAGCCCTGCTTTCCCCCAACCATAAGAACCATGTGGCACTTCCTTTTTTTTTGGGGGGTGGGTGTATGATCCATTATTTCTCTTCCAGTCCAACGAATGCCATTTTTTCTGTAAAAAAAAAAAATACCAAAATATTCTAAACTTTTTTCTATAAATACCTACCAAAATTATTCACTTTCCACACCAAATTTTCTACTACTAATGTAAGAACCCAAAACAAAATATCTAAAAAGAAAGAAAATATCTAAAAAGTAAAGAAAATATCTTTTAGCGAAAAGACAATTTTGCCCTTGCATTATTTAATAGGGGAAAAGTTGACTTTTTGATCGGGAAAGAATTTGGTAATTTCGATTATGCCGTTGCGTAGAGCACGGCGAAACGAGTCCGTAGACACGGAGTAGACCCGAATCGGAGTTGTAACGAAGGAGTTATGGTCAAAAGAGTCTCAGTGGCAGAACCGTAAATATTTCGAAGTTCAGTTTTTATAAACCCAGCTGCACTCTCTCGAACCATCTCGACCAGCCGACTTTAGAGAGCGATTTCTCCCAACTCAGACCACCGTTTCAGGCAATACCGGTCCCAAACGAACCACCTCACTTCCCTCTATCAGCCCTGCCCCTCCTCAGCCTCCATCCGCCACTGTAGTAGCCGGAAACTTCCACGAAACAGGCCGGGTCCGACAGTTTTTCCGAAAATTTGTGGGAGCTCGTTCTCCTTCGTTTCTCAACCAAATCGATCGAGTAAGGTATGGTTTCTCTGCTATTTTTCGTGTTCTAGATGATGGGTATATGAGCTTCGATCGATTTTAGCGTTAAGGGGTTAAATTTTCGACTTGAAGTTTGGCCGAAACTTCGGCCCTTCGAAACTACCATTTCCGGTCACTTTTTGGGGTAGTCCAAGAACAAAAGTGACTCCAAATGGGGTGTTTTACCTAGGGTAGGAGTTTGGAGTCTCGGTTCCACGATTTTTTCGGCACACCCGAATCGCTTTGGACACCCGATCTGCCCGCGCGTGTGGCAGCGCGTGGGTCAGGGTGGTGGCATGGTTCTGGCCAGTTTTGAGGTCCTCGTGTCGTCACGAGTACGTGGGATTTCGCGGATCTCGATTCGGAGTCCGTTTGAGCCCCGAACGGATTTTCCATATCGCGCGATCCGTGGGTGCAGTGTCGTGTGATCGTTGGATTGCGCTGAATTTTGGATAGGTCGGTCTACGTGACTTCAGGATCGCGTAGGATTTGACGGATTGCGAATCGGAGTCCCGGATACTCCGGAATCGCGAACCCTGGGGCTAGGGTTAGGGTTTTAAGCGATAACGCGATTTTAGCCAATCCGACCGTCCGATTCGGACCAATTTCGCAGAACTTGGTTCCCGCCCTATGAGAAACTTTTCGGGAAGCTCAGCTTGGCCATCGGAGACCGTGGACCCACGGGGTCCCGGATCGGCCTATCGAGCAGCTCATGGCTTATCGAGGTTCTCTCTTGAGGCCGGCCTAACTGTTTAAAAAGCTGAGGCGGGCATATGAATAACTTGATTAAGTGTTTGTATTTCTAGGAGCCGGGGGCAGGGTGTTTAGTTAAATTTCGTTTTATTCAGCAGTTTATTAATTTAATCTTTCGGGGTAATCAGGCACCAGGAGCTCGGCAGAAGTGTAAAGGAGACCTCTGAGGGATCGAAGTAGCTTGGACCATCTGTGAGTGGACCTTCTTTCATAAATCAGATTTCATGAATGAATTGATGTGCTTTTATATGAATTGATGTGCTTTTATATAAAATAGATTTTATAAATGATTTTATATAAATGAGTTTTATAAATGAGTTTATTTGAGTAAGTTTCTTCATTCAGTCTTTGAGTAAGTTTTAATACGATCTTGAATATGATCAGTACAATAATAATTCTATAAGTCGGTGCTGCTTATTTACCAATTACAGAAACAGAGTTTGAGTTTTGAATCAGTTAAGACCGCAGCACGACTTGAGTTTTACAGTTATTATTCAGATATTTCTTTTTAAAAGGACATTATTTTAAAACCACCTCGTACCCGTTTTTCTTTATGGTGATTACCCAGAGTCGGACCGATGTCTACGGACATCCAGTCTGATTATAGTTCAGTCAGTGCACTTGACTTGCCTCACGAGTTTCGGGGACGCTCGGACCGTGAGTGCCAGGATTTGCGGCTCGGCAGACTTGGTGTCCCGAGACCTGCCAGGATTGCGGCTCGGCTGACTTTATGTCCCCGAGACCTGCCAGGATTGCGGATCAGGCTGACTACGGTCCCCTGCATCCTGCCAGAGCGACTCGAGTTGACTTGGTGTCATCGAGGAATCTGCCGGCGGGACAGGCTGATCATAGTCCCCTGATTTCGCCAGTTTGCGGCTCGGGTAAGTCTGTGTGACGCCCGAGACCCTGCCAGGGAATTGACGGAAATGACAGGGGTACATACTGGTGGTATTTTCAAAGGATTCTGAGTTTCTTTATTAAATGTTGATTTTCAGCTATAATAAATCAGTTTTTCTGATTTTTCGGACATAGATCCCTTTATATTTATTCAGTTATGAAAGGTCTGAGTACAGAGTTTTTATACGCATTTGATTTCAGTACTTTTATGAAAGCTTTGAATTCAGTGGTTTTTGTATGAAACTTTCGAGCTTGAATATGACTGATATAGAATGCCTTGAATTGACTATGCGTGATGTAGAAAGTAAGTATTCAGTTTTATTTACTTAAATTTCTTTTTTTACAATGGGGGATATTATGTTTATGAGAATTATTTTTGAAGAACATTATTTTTGGTCCACTCACATTTTCAACTTGTTTTTCGCCCCCAGGCCGTAGAAGTACGCGGGATCCACCACCGGGCCAATTATAGTTTCCGCGCCAAGGTAAAGTTTTACAGAAAATCCTTGCAACCTTGAAAACCCTAGAAAATGCTCTGATATCATGTTGAACATAAGGAACTGAGGTTGGAATCTGTTTGTTGACTTAGTCTGGCTGTTGGTAGGGTTTTTGAGATTGTTCGACAGGTGAAAATTTTGGGATAAGTCAAAAATACAGGGGAGACTCTGCCGAATTTTCGGCAGAAGTCTAAGGAAAATTTAAAGAAAAATTGAAGTAAGAAGGGTAAAAAGGTCATTTGTGCCCGACATTCGCCAGGTGTCGGACACGCACAGGACTTGGCTCGAATTTCAAAGTGGAAATTGGGTCGGGGCCTGTCAATTTGGTATCAGAGCATAGGTTTTACTTCCTGTAGACTTCGCACTCTGTGTATTTTCGTTCTCTTCTCAAGTTGGGCCCAAATGGTGGTGGTATCCGTAGGAAAATTAGATAGTTATCCCGATGTAAGGGGATGAAATTCCCAAGTCAGACAGGAGCTGCATCGGTATCTGAACCGGTATGGTAATATTTAGTAAGGGGTGTGTAAGGAGCCGTACCTACTATACCTAGTAGACAGGGAGATCCTAACACGCAGTAATCCCTGGAGATATTAGCCCAGGCTATAATCAGCCAGGGATCCATCCGCAGGATGGGTGGATCAAGTAAACAGGAGTAAGAACTATAAATTGAAATCATAATGGTATCTAGTAGTAAAAGAGGATTGAGTTGAAGGTATATAGTAGGTCATAGAGATCCTGGTTGTTCCACAGGAGAATAAAGTTTTGGGCAGGAATCGGAGTAAGCAGTTTGGGAACAGAAGGTGATAGTCAATCTCATTCATGAAGGAGTGAATAAAGGAGTTTTTATAACAGCATAGAGGAAAATGGTTAAACTTGAATATGAGAAAAAGGTTTCATGTATAACAGAGATCGGAAAGTAAGAAGTAGTACTTAGTTGCGTTAAGGTTAAAAAGCCTCCATCCCAGGTATTGTGATTAGTTAGTGGTGATGTCTGTCCCAGTCAGATAAGGGGCAGACTATGGGGTGCACTCTGTACACAGTATTAGGAAGGAGATAATCTTACTCAGGAAGAGATCAAGAGAGATACTACAGTGGTGATTACAGTTTTGCATCATCGAACGGCCGCAGGCTTGGAGGCCATCGAATTGGAGCTAATGCCAGTAGAGAAACCAGTTAGAATGGTAATATTGCAAATTGTTTTAAGGCTAGTGTAGCCAAAAGTGTGGAGAGACAGGTGTTGATAAGCTCTAACAGGAGACGTTGCCCTAGTGTGCCAGAAATGGTAGGTACCCTTCTGAACCCTGCTAGCGGGATGACAGTCTCTACAGTTTAGAATTAGAAATCCAAGTTAAGTTTCAGCTGGACTCAGGTAAAAGAAGTTTTGGGCCTTGATTTCAGCTTGATAATCGTAATTCACTCTAGACAGATGACCAGCTGAAGAAAATGATTCAAATTGTGGAAAAGTTATTGGGACATAATGTACTACAGTTTCAAGAAGGATTTGAATAAAAAGATGCTGATTTGAGAGTATGCCATAAGTGACAGTTGTTGGGTTTCCTTGGACTAGATGTTTCTAATAGATGCCTTACTCGAGACATAGTACAGATCATCCAAGTATGAAGAAAGAATGTTAAGCAAGGTTCATCGGAATCTTGAAAAGATTGTGGGAAATAAAGAATCTGATTGAATTAAGCAGAAGAAAACTCAAAGTAATCCAGGTTTGGCAAGAAGTTATGCGGGTACTAGAAGAAGGATCTTCAGATAAGTATTCTTGATAGTTACCGTTTAAGGAAAGTATAATGAAACTTAAGGAAACAAGGGAGTTAATCCTAGTCGTATCGGACCCAAGGAAGTATTAGAACGTGTAGAAATCAAGCAGTTCAGATTTTGGCGAGGAAGGTAATTAGCCGTCAATGGTAATCTGCAGTGTAACAACCTGAGTTGCAGATGCAGGAGTAATCCTTCCCCGCATGGAATCACGGAGCAGTAAATTTCGAGGACGAAATTTTTATAAGGGGGTAGATTGTAAGAACCCAAAACAAAATATCTAAAAAGAAAGAAAATATCTAAAAAGTAAAGAAAATATCTTTTAGTGAAAAGACAATTTTGCCCTTGCATTATTTAATAGGGGAAAAGTTGACTTTTTGATCGGGAAAGAATTTGGTAATTTCGATTACACCGTTGCGTAGATTACGGCGAAACGAGTCCGTAGACACGGAGTAGACCCGAATCGGAGTTGTAACGAAGGAGTTATGGTCAAAATAGTCTCAGTGGCAGAACCGTAAATATTTCGAAGTTCAGTTTTTATAAACCCAGCTGCACTCTCTCGAACCATCTCGACCAGCCGACTTTGGAGAGCGATTTCTCCCAACTCAGACCACCGTTTCAGGCAATACCGGTCCCAAACGAACCACCTCACTTCCCTCTATCAGCCCTGCTCCTCCTCAGCCTCCATCCCCCACTGTAGTAGCCGGAAACTTCCACGAAACAGGCCGGGTCCGACAGTTTTTCCGAAAATTTGTGGGAGCTCGTTCTCCTTCGTTTCTCAACCAAATCGATCGAGTAAGGTATGGTTTCTCTGCTATTTTTCGTGTTCTAGATGATGGGTATATGAGCTTCGATCGATTTTAGCGTTAAGGGGTTAAATTTTCGACTTGAAGTTTGGCCGAAACTTCGGCCCTTCGAAACTACCATTTTCGGTCACTTTTTGGGGGTAGTCCAAGAACAAAAGTGACTCCAAATGGGGTGTTTTACCTAGGGTAGGAGTTTGGAGTCTCGGTTCCACGATTTTTTCGGCACACCCGAATCGCTTTGGACACCCGATCTGCCCCGCGCGTGTGGCAGCGCGTGGGTCAGGGTGGTGGCATGGTTCTGGCCAGTTTTGAGGTCCTCGTGTCGTCCCGAGTACGTGGGATTTCGCGGATCTCAATTCGGAGTCCGTTTGAGCCCCGAACGGATTTTCCATATCGCGCAATCCGTGGGTGCAGTGTCGTGTGATCGTTGGATTGCGCTGAATTTTGGATAGGTCGGTCTACGTGACTTCAGGATCGCGTAGGATTCGACGGATTGCGAATCGGAGTCCCGGATACTCCGGAATCGCGAACCCTGGGGCTGGGGTTAGGGTTTTAAGCGATAACGCGATTTTGGCCAATCCGACCGTCCGTTTCGGGCCAAATTCGCAGAACATGGTTCCCGTCCTATGAGAAATCTTCAGGGAAGTCCAGATTGGCCATCGGAGATCGTGGACCCCACGGGTCCCAGGTCGGCCGATCTGACAGTTATCGCTTAGCTGAGTATCGGACCTCCCAAAAACTAGTCCAACTGTCCGAAAAGGCTAATGTGGGCATAGAAATATTTTGAATTGAAAAGCACGTATTTCTAGGAGCCGGGGGCAGGGTGTTTAGTTGAAATTCATTTTATTTCAGCAGTTTATTAATTTAATCTTTCGGGGTAATCAGGCACCAGGAGCTCGGCAGAAGTGCAAAAGAGATCTTCGAGGGGTCGAAGTAGCTCGGACCATCTGTGAGTGGACCTTCTTTCATAAATCAGATTTCATGAATGAATTGATGTGTTTTTATATGAATTGATGTGCTTTTATATAAAATAGATTTTATAAATGATTTTATATACATGAGTTTTATAAATGAGTTTATTTGAGTAAGTTTTGTTACGATTTTGAACATGATCAGTACAGTAATAGTTCTATAAGTCGGTGCTGCTTATTTACCAGTTACAGAAACAGAGTTTGAGTTTTGAATCAGTTAAGACCGCAGAACGACTTGAGTTTTACAGTTATTATTCAGATATTTCTTTTTAAAAGGACATTATTTTAAAACCACCTCGCACCCGTTTTTCTTTATGGTGATTACCCAGAGTCGGACCGATGTCTACGGACATCCAGTCTGATTATAGTTCAGTCAGTGGACTTGACTTGCCTCACGAGTTTCGGGGACGCTCGGACCGTGAGTGCCAGGATTTGCGGCTCGGCAGACTTGGTGTCCCGAGACCTGCCAGAATTGCGGCTCGGCTGACTTTATGTCCCCGAGACCTGCCAGGATTGCGGATCAGGCTGACTACGGTCCCCTGCATCCTGCCAGAGCGACTCGAGTTGAATTGGTGTCATCGAGGAATCTGCCGGCGGGACAGGCTGATCATAGTCCCCTGATTTCGCCAGTTTGCGGCTCGGGTAAGTCTGTGTGACGCCCGAGACCTGCCAGGGAATTGACGGAAATGACAAGGGTACATACTGGTGGTATTTTCAAAGGATTCTGAGTTTCTTTATTAAATGTTGATTTTCAGCTATTATAAATCAGTTTTTCTGATTTTTCGGACATAGATTCCTTTATATTTATTCAGTTATGAAAGGTCTGAGTACAGAGTTTTTATACGCATTTGATTTCAGTACTTTTATGAAAGCTTTGAATTCAGTGGTTTTTGTATGAAACTTTCGAGCTTGAATATGACTGATATAGAATGCCTTGAATTGACTATGCGTGATGTAGAAAGTAAGTATTCAGTTTTATTTACTTAAATTTCTTTTTTACAATGGGGGATATTATGTTTATGAGAATTATTTTTGAAGAACATTATTTTTGGTCCTCTCACATTTTCAACTTGTTTTTCGCCCCCAGGCCGTAGAAGTACGCGGGATCCACCGCCGGGCCAATTATAGTTTCCGCGCCAAGGTAAAGTTTTGCAGAAAATCCTTGCAACCTTGAAAACCCTAGAAAATGCTCTGATATCATGTTGAACATAAGGAAC
>NC_047652.1:20130705-20133382 GCF_902201215.1 Prunus dulcis
TGTCGTCTATTACAATTTACAACGTCTACAATTTATTAACACCGACGTGGTTTGTTGTTGTGATAAGAATATTTTATTATTTTTATATCAAAAAATTCAAAATAAATTTAAAATAAATCAGAAAAATGAAAAGTCAACTCCTATGAAGTCATTGATATATTTTCTTCCCCCTAAACCTTGAAAAAAATTCATTTTGAATAACAAAAATTTAAAATGACCATCCAAAACAAAATTGTTTTGATGAGTCATAAAATCACTTCTAGTTTTATTGTTTAGGGTTTAGAGTCTAGGGTTTAGAGATTAGGGTTGTTATTTATTGGGGTTTATTTTTAAAGTATAATTTTGGGTAGTATAGGGTATATATTAGGCTGTAAAACCATAAACCCTTTTATAAACTTAAAATTTTAAATTATATAATTTAGTTTTAAGGGTTTAGGTTATTAATTTTTAACGACGGTGGTTGAGTCATGGAATACATATGTTACGTCGTGCAGTAAAATATCCGACATGGTTTCTTCCTTAAACGACGTCATTTTAATATGTAAGTCGTCTATTATAATTTACAACGCCTTCAATTTCTTAACCCCGACGTGGTTTGTTATTGTGATAAGAATATTTTATTATTTTTATATCAAAATATTCAAAATAAATTAAAAATAAATCAGAAAAATGCAAAGTCAACTCCTATGAAATCATTGATATATTTTATTCCCCCTAAACCTTGAAAAAATTCATTTTGAATAACAAAAGTTTAAAATGACCTTCCGAAACAAAATTCTTTTGATGAGTCATAAAATCACTTCTAGTTTTATGGTTTAGGGTTTAGAGTCTAGGGTTTAGAGATTAGGGTTGTTATTTATTGGGGTTTATTTTAAAGTATAATTTTTGGGTAGTATAATGTATATATTAGGCTGTAAAACCATAAACCCTTTTATAAACTTAAAATTTTAAATTGTATAATTTAGTTTTAAGGGTTTAGGGTATTAATTTTTAACGACGGTGGTTGAGTCGTGGAATACATATGTTACGTCGTGCAGTAAAATATTCGACATGGTTTCCGCTTTAAACGACGTTATTTTAATATTAAGTTGTCTATTATAATTTACAACGTCTTCAATTTCTTAACCCCGACGTGGTTTTTCAGTCGTCTTTATATCAAAATATTCAAAATAAATTTAAAATTAATCCAAAAAATGAAGCGTCGAATAAACGGCGTTACGTTCAGTTTTTTCGTCGTGGAATATTACATTTACGTCTGTTCTTGTAGAACTTTCGCCATGGTTTTTCTTTCGACGTTTTAAAGAGCGCGCTCTCTAAAAATTTTCGCGCGACCTAAATTTTTTAGATTTGGCTCTTATTCTTATACTTCGAACCCTGAAAACTAAAATTTTCAGATTTCGTGCGACATAACATTTCGCTCTCTCACTTCTGCTCTAATTAAAAGTTGCACTCGTCCAACCTGAAAGTACAAACCCTATCTTCCCCTTGTAAATTCATTGAATGATATTAGGTTGTTTTGTTAAAGGGGTTTAGGTATATGCTTTGCGATCTGTTAATAATGTGCTTATAGGTATGGGTTCATGGATTTTCTGTTTAATGGGTTCATGGATTACATTATCTGTTATGTTGAATTTGGAATGGATTTAATTTTGTCGGATCTTTTAATCACCCTATGTTATGTTGAATTGGGAATGGATTTATTGTTTTCATGCTTGGTTTCATGTATATGTTGGTTTCTTGCTTGGTTTCATGTATATGTTGGTTTCTTGCTTGGTTTCATATATATGTTGTGTTCTTAATGGGTTTTGTGTTCTTGAAAATAAACTGAGAGCACGACGAATTTTAAGGCATACGACGACGATTACACGACGGGTTTTTAAACTACCGTCGTTGTATTACTTATACACGACGGTTGTTTCATAAACCGTCGTTTGTATTACTTATAATAGACGACGTCTGTTGAAAATCCGTCGTCTATATATGCCAAATTCGTCTGTTTTTGTTTAAAACCCGTCGTCTCTGTTGTGTATTACTTGCTATTAGATCTTTGTATAATCTGCTATAGTGATGGTCATTGCCTGTATTTTCACTTTATTATAGATAATAGGTTATAGTGTCGGAGATGGATAAGTCATGGATGCACTCGGATAGAAGATCGAAGGCATATGAATTTGGGGTGGAAGCATTTTTGAACTTTGCTGTAGAAAATCTTCTAACTACAACACATATCCGTTGTCCATGTGTTAAATGTGTTAATTTGAAGTTGTTTGGGGTTGGAATTATAAGGGATCACATATACTTTAATGGAATTGACCAAAGCTATAAAAATTGGACATTTCACGGAGAACCTTGGGAAGCAACTACTAATGCTAGTAGAAATGTTGAAGAAGATGATGGCCATAGTAGGTACAGTTTTGTGTCTGAAGAAATTGATATGGATGATAATGATTTTGGTGATTTTGGTGATTTTGGTGATTTTGGTTCCGATCCGTATGAGTTTGCCAATGTGATTGGGGATGGAGATCAACCAGTGTACCCTGGTTGTAGAAAGTACTCGAAGTTATCGGCATTAGTGAAGTTGTATAATTTGAAGGCAAAACATGGGATGAGTGATGTCTGTTTTACAGAATTATTGATACTTCAAGGCGATTTGCTTTCAGAAGGAAATACAATACCA
>NC_047652.1:20133392-20138421 GCF_902201215.1 Prunus dulcis
GATCCACATCAAGGCTGCTTATCCAAAATTTAGAAAGAGAACAAAGTGGCTGCAGGATAAGCACAATAGCACTTTCATTCAATGGCTACACTTCAAGGTATATGTTGTTGAATAACATATTTCTCTTTTAATTTTCTTCTTATTTCTATGTTAGATTGAATTAAGATATGATTAATTTGCAGGTTCAAAGTGAACTTGAGGAAGACAATCATGGCGTATCAGAAAATTTAAGGTGGCTAGCAGCTGGTCCAAACATGGTAGTGCCATTATATAGGAGCTATCTTATTAAAGGTATTAAATTCAATATCAAGGCACAAGATGATGTGTGGACAACTCAAAATAGTGGAGTTTATTTACTTGCACATACCATGCAAGTTGCTAGTGCCAAGGATAAAAACCCAATTCTCTCAAATATGGGTTTCTATGGTGTCATTCAAGAAATTTGGGACCTTGACTACAAAAAAGTTTACAATCCCAGTCTTTAGGTGTGATTGGATAGATAGTTCTGGTCTTGTAGTCGACGAACTTGGATTTACCCTTGTAGATTTGAGTAAAATTGGACATAGGAATGACCAATTTGTTTTGGCTTCTCAAGTCAAACAAATATTTTTTATTGACGACCCGATGCATCGTGGTTGGTTGGTAGTGTTATCAATGCCTAATAGAGAATATAATGATGTTATTGGTGATGAAGTCTTAGGTGATGTGATAATTGAGTGTGAGCCATTTACTAGAGGGATGCCAAATGTTGACACATTTGATGAACTGGTGGGTGAGTTAGGTGGTCAAAATATTAGAGATGGGTGTGAAGATATATGGATTGAATGATGCTTATGTAATTGGCAGTGTATGACATTCATTTTATAATATATTGTAATGTGATTTCTTCACTTTCATTATACAGGTTTTGGCCACAAAACAATCAGTGCAAAAAATACTGGTTCCATATTACATCATTATATTCTGCATAAAAAACGACGTCTGTTCAAATAAAACACGACGTTATGGTGAACCATTTATTCAGCATATTTACCGACGTCTTAAAGCAACGTAACAATGAAGAACCACGACGCTATTGTGAAGTATTTATCCAGGATATCACGTCGGGGAAGGATTAAGAACCGCCATGTAATTCTAAATAACACGACTCCAATCCCATAATACGACGTCTAAAAAACGAGATAAATTTTCTGAACATTAATTTGGAACCGAAGTTGTTTAATAAGTGCGTCGTAAATAATGACGTTGTTTAGAAGTTCAACGTCGTCTACATTAATAAGTGCGTTGTGAGTAATGAATACATATAAATACAACGTCGACTATATAAATGCCACCGACGTTGTTTCGCATTTCAACGTCAACTATATAAATACATACGTCGTAAATAATGACACGGACAACTATTTCCACGTCATCTTTTTTAGAAAAATCGAAGTGGAAAATTTATTTCACGACGGTTGTTTGTAAATAAGAGACGTAGTAGATTTCAATAACGTCGTCTTCTCATGTATTTAAAGACGTCATATTTTTTTCTTGTCGTGAAAATTATATTTAACGGCGTAGTGTTTTAGTTGTCGTCGTTGTATGTCTATCTTGCGGCCTTGTTCTTTTAATATGTGTCATATTTTTCCTTTTTAACAACGGTGATTTGTTTGAGTTGGTCGTCTATTCTCATCCTCGACAAATTTTTAAAACTTTAGCAGACTAAACACGTCTGTTTTTATTTGTTTTCGACGTTGTTTTATTAAACAACGTCTAATATTTATCGTCGTTGTTTGTTTCTGAAAATAGGACGTATAAATTTTGTAATACGACTCTCATATATTTGTAACCGACGTTGTTTCGTTTTTCAACGTCTACTCTATAAATACATATGTCGTAAATAATGACACTGACAACTATTTCCACGTCATCTTTTATAGAAAAATCGAAGTGGAAAATTTATTTTACGACGGCTGTTTTTATATAGGCGGCGTAGTAGGAATCAATAACGTCGTCTTCTAATGTATTTAAAGACGTCATATTTTTTATTGTCGTGAAAATGATATTTAACGGCGTCTTATTTTAATTTTCGTCATTGTATGTCTATCTTGCGGCCTTCTTCTGTTAATATGTGTCATATTTTTCCTTTTTAACAACGATTTTTTTAGAGAGTTGGTCGTCTATTCTCATCCCCGACTGCTTTTTTAGATCTTTTTGCAGTACAAAGACGTCTTTTTGTATTTGTTGATGACGTTGTATATTTTAACAACGACGGTGATTTAGCGTCGTGGTTTGTGAGGGAAAAGATGACGGTGGATTCCACGACCATTGAAAAACCGAATACACGACGGTGATTTACCGTCGTCTTTTTACTTTTTTGTAGTAATGGCTCCTCAACCTCCTTGGCCAGGGCCGCCTTTTGCACCAGCAGGGCGTTCTTCTCTCGGATGGCCTCCTGCGCCTCCGCCATCTTGCTTTTGGCCAGCTCATCAAGCCTCTTCAGCCTCTGGATCTCTTTATCCGCCTTGGCCATGCTGACATACATCTCGCCAAAGGCCTGCAAAACAAAACAATATCAGTCAACCCAAACAAGAATAATCCAACAAACAATGCACAAAAGAAGGCCAACACTTACATAGGCAGAGGTGAGGATCGTCTTTTGGGCCCGGTCTATGAAGGAAGAGGCTGGGGTCCTCGCCAGAGCCTTAGGATCACTCTTCACACCTTCCAAGAAGACGTTCACCAAGGGCACCTCCTGCTGGTGCATAGCCAGGTTCACCTCCTGCTGGTGCATAGCCAGGTTCACCTCCTTCTTCTGCTGGCGTAGCCTGCCGAAGTCCACCTTCTCCACCCCTTCAGTAAACACGTCCTCCATGCCGAAAGGGAGCTTCGGCGGCGCCTGCAGATCAAAAGGCGGAAGTCTCGGTCCCGACCCCATCACATGCTGATGAGCCTCCTCCAAGGCTTTCCTCTTCCCTAGCACGTCAGCAACCCGACCCTCATCATCATCTCTGGGGCGTTTTCCAGCACCCTTCTCTGCTTTCTTGGCCCGAGACTCCCTGAGTCGCTTCTGCATCTCAGCCTCATCAATGTCCACTGCCACTTTCGTGCTCCCTCTTATAATGCCAGCGACTGTCAAAACAAACAAAACAATTAAATTAGTCACAACCACAAAAGGCTCAGCACACAACTAATAAAGATGACCCAGGTACTTACTTCCTTGAAGGAGTCCGAACTCCAACAAATTCTTCTGCGTGACTAGGTTCCCGCACTCACGCTCGGTCTCCGACAGCTGCGCCCTCACCCACTCAACCTCGTCTTCCTACTCCTTGGAGATAGGGCCCTACTTCACTGAACCTGCACCAAAGATTAGATACTACTTAGCCATTTACACTGGCACAGACAAAATAGAGAACCAAGCACAAGAGCTAAAGTAAAACACAATCAAGCATTAGACAATCTTAAGCGATGGGGCCAAGGACCTATAGACTGGAAGTGGGTAGGAATGTGTTGGGCAACGCTCTTCCCTGGCGGACTCTCCCAGTCCCCATAAGCCATGCACCACCTGTTCCTCCAGGACTTTTGCGTAGTTAGCTTGTGCCTAATAAAATAGCCCCTCTCCTTCGCCTTTCGGCAATTAGCCTGTACCCAGCCAAAATTCCCCTGCTGCTTTGAAATAGAATACAGGTAATGAACTGCTCAAACGTTGGCTCCCCCAACCCAGCCAACCACCAAGCGATGTATACCCCATGAAGAAGAATCCAAAAGTTGGGATTATACTGCCCCGGCGCATACCCCAACTTAGCCAACATCATCTGCACCCACTGATGAAAGGGTAGTCTGAAGCCATGCCGATACATATCCGTAAAAATCATCACGGAGCCATCCGAGGGATATCTGACTACATCAGCCGCAGTGGGTAACCTCAAGCCCACATAGGCTGGCACACCAAAGTCTGTCCGCAGCTGGGCCAATTTCGCTTCTGTAAGCGTATTCCGCCTCGACAACGGGACACCAACCCGAATGTCTAATCCCTCTGACATTGAAGCCACAGCTATACCCACGGACCCCGATGGTGACACCTGGTTGCTCGAACCCACCTCTTGCGTTTGAGGCAAGGCTAGAACCCTTGCTTCGCTGCTTCATTCTCCGGTATTCGAATCTCTCTGTTCTTCGAGCTTGAGATTTTGCTTTCTTCAAAGGCTTCTGTGTTGACTCATCACTATTTTCTAGATTTTCGCATCTTGTTCTTCGTTCTCTTAGAATTCTTGCTTGTGGTTGCTTTGTTCCTTTTCTGCAACTCAATTTCAGTCTCTGTATTTTACTATGTAAACCGGTGGATTTGCTTCATAATGCATGCAATTACATTACATTGAAACTTGATGAGACTAATTACGTTTAATGGAGCCATCAACTGGAAAATTTTCTAGTGCTTTAAATTACTTAAAAGTGCTTTATATTTTTCATGACACATTAGCATTTTTAAGTTATTTTGGCGAATCATGGCGCTTTGATTGTCAGTGACAACTTAAAATTTTGCCAGTGACCAAGTGAGTAGCGAGTAAATATTTGCATATCAGTGACCAAACCATTTTTTTGAGCGGTCACTAAAATTGTCGCATATCAGTGACCAAACCATTGCATATCAGTGACCCCAATATTTAATGACTAAACGGGTTTAGTTAATTGTCATGGTAAAAGGATTTACTTGCAATTAACACAAAAATAAATTGCAGTTCGATTTTATTGTAAAATTCAAGTACAAATATTGTTATTTTCTTACAAGTTTCTTAAAACGTAGCAAATAGCAATTCCAAACACCAGATTACGAAGGGAATTTTAATTGACCTAACCAAATTTGCCTGGAAAATAATTCCCCTCGATAAGTAGAATTGAAACTCTCAACAAGGAAGGGGAATTGCATCCATAAAAATGTGGTAATTGGAAAACTAGAAAGCAGAATAAGTGGAAGAATAATCCTAAATTTTCCATGAAGCAAAATGATGAGAGAACAAGAAAAGGCAATCATCATGGTGACGATAGACAG
>NC_047652.1:20138657-20165490 GCF_902201215.1 Prunus dulcis
AAAAAGGGTGAGAAGGCCTAACAACATTTTTGTGCGTAGGGATTTGAGGAAATCATCCTGGGCATAACGTGATGTGAGGATTCCTAAGAATATCATTACTGAAGTCGTGGAAGAAAATAGGGAGATAGCATCTGAAACTATAAAAATTATGGGAAAACCTGAGTTCTGATTATTTCCACCAGGAACTGTAAAGGCTGCAGCGAACATGATGGTAACTATGAGAGCACCTACAACTGTACAAGAAGTTGCTGCCCCTTACATTGAATTTTCTCCCTCCTTCATCAATTCCTTGTGGTTTTTGGTAAATAGCTCGTGTTGTTAATAGCAGTCACTGCTTCACGAACTTTGAGAGGTACTATACTCTCCACCTCCTGCATTTCATTGAACAAGAAAAGAATTGATTATATCGCCATGAACTCTTTGTTATTACAAATTATTTTTTGCCTGTTTTGAGTCTTTGTCCTTCCTCTAGAAATAATCTAACGATTCATTTTCTGGTGTTTGAAGTTTAATTTTGCAGATTCTGTTGTGTTACGACTTTTCTGTGACTACTAGAAAGGGATTAAGGCCACGGTTGCTATGGTACAGTTAACATTCTTGTCTGTCATACCTTGACAGTGAGACTCAGTTGTCAACTAAAAACAAAAGAAAGCTTATTTTTGGTTAATAATGCTTAAAGTTGAGTTTAGTTTATGAAGGAATACTGTCTTCAATGTGATTTTATAAAAGAAATATCGAACTTTATACTTATCCCAACCGAGTTTGAAGCCACATATATACTGGATAGTTAATTTGACCATGGCAGTTTATATATGCAACTTCTCATATATTGGTTTGATATGAATTTCAACTTAGTATGTAAAGCTGCACCTTGAACCAGAACCATTCTATTTAGTATGAATTTCAACAGTAACTTGCAAAACATTACGAGTCATCAGAATTTCTAACCTTGAACCATTCTATTTCACTTTTCATTTGTACAGCTGCACCTTGAACCTTTAGTGTAGAAGGGGAGAAACTAACTGCTAAATCTAGCAGTGTTTCCAAGCTTATCAAGAGCACCTGCTATAAGCTCTCTCTTGTTTTCATGGAGCAGATATATAAGACTATAAACCCGTGCTTGACGACGTTCAATTGCAAAGTGAAAAATGGTCCTGCCTTTTGAATCAGTGATACGCCAGAGGTTTGAATTGTCAGCACATATATGAGAAATAAACGCCATATGCCCTCGTTCTACAGCTTGGAAGATCGCTGTACGCACCCAACTTTTAATTTCTTTTACATCAGTAAAAAACCTCGTCGTTTTGGACATATAACATAGAAATTCATAGATTCGGTGACTTGTCACTTTCATGTCATATGTGCGTTTGATTCCTTCATCGACATCGAGAAGCATACAAAGTTAACAATGTTGTAAAAGACCTGATTGAGAGGAAAATGGTGAAGGAAAAGAAATCAACAATGTGGATGTAACTAGTCGTCGCATTAAATTTTAAGGAGATTTGTAACTAGTCGTCGCATTAAATTTTAAGGAGATTTGTAACTAGTCGTCGCATTAAACCCATATCTGCTTTGCAAAAGAACATATAAAACAGGATACAACATACACCGCCCATTTTCAGTAAATGATAATAAAAAGTGGTTTCTTTTTCTTCTATATCTATTTTTCCTCGATCTTCAAAAAAACACTACAAAAAAAAAGTTGCAACATTATTCCCAGTAAATGTCACCAAATAATAGTGACTATTGCCACTTTTTTTTTTTTTTTTTTTTTTTTGGTATTCAAAAACTAAAAACTAAAAACATACAAATTACAAAACAAACCTTAAGTAAAAGATGTTTTATGACGTTAAAACAAAGGTTTCTGGAGTGCAAATCAAGCGACATTTCAGAGTTGGAACATTTATATATATATATATATATAGCTCCTTCTATTGAGGGATCCCTTAAATAATTCTATTTGAGAGACGCTTTAGGATACCCTATAATTTTTTTTTCCAATGATCGAAACCATCTATTTTTTAAGTCTTCATTCATAGATCATTCTTACAAAAAATTATACAAATCGGAAACAGTTTCGACATCCAATTGTATCCTACAAAATTAATGAACACGGTGCTTTAAGAAAATACTAAATTTTCAATAACTCAATTGAATGGTCAAATGATATCGGATTCAAGTGATTTTTTGTAGAGATGATCTTTGAATGAGTATCTACAAAATAGACTGTTTGGATTAGTGAAATTCCGGAGTGGGCCCTACAAGTGGTGTCCCTCAAATAAGCTTATTTGAGGGATCCCTCAATGAAAGCTCTGTGTATACATATATATGTACCTGAGCGGATCGGACTCCTTTGATTATTTTGATCATGTTCTGTAGGTTGCACATTCATACGAAAATCATAGTAGCTGCCCTTAAAAGGTATATGTATACCTATTAAGAAAACAACACAATCCAAGATATACATTAAACTATTTCTCTGGAGATTCTGAATTTTTTTTCTTTCAATTTGATATCATTTATAACTATAATTGATCAAGAGGATTTCTTCCACAAAATCCTCAATAAATATATGGGGATTGCTAACACGTGGGTTACTTTTTTGCTAACACGTGAGCATTCATAATCTTGCTCTCTATATTTTTAGTTAAAATTTAGTTAAAAACACTATAAAACTATTTTATGAGCTCTTTATAAAATTTCAACTCTAACTATACTCTTTAATTTAAAGAGTCATAAATATTTTTAATATTTTTTAATTCAATTTTGCTGGGTTTTGTATGTGAGAGAGGAAGCTCACTCTCTGGATGTGGTTGTTTTAGCTAGTGATGAAGTAGTGGGTGTGCTGGGTAGTTTCCGGCAGCTCGACGAAAACTCTGTCAAACTTTGGAAAAGTTTACCAAAAGGGAAAATGGAGAGAGATGGAAGGATGGTGCTCAAAATTGCAGAGGTTTCAAAGATGAGAGATAAAGCTTGCTCTCTGGATGTGTCTTGTGTGTTGGGTAGGAGGTGGCACTTTTTATAGTCGCTGGAAGCTACTCTTTCCAAGAAACCCTAATGGTTTCTATCCAATTTGGCCAAGCTTTTTCCTACTTTTCTCCTCCCTTCCTTTGACTTATCCTATTTGGTGAAATTCTCTTTGCCCAATTGCACAAAAACAGGAATTTTGGGAGCTCAATGCTCTTCCCGCAACTGCCTCAGTGGAGAACTCCTAAACCAACCATCTTTTTTCCTTCTTTCCTTCCCTCTTCTATGGCTAGATCTGGTGGGGTGAAAGAAATAGGTATGTACGCTGGTTTGAAGGGTGTTTTGCTCAAGTATCCCTTGGTTTTTCTGATGGCTTACGTTGGGATTCGTTCCCCCCATGTGCTGGAGCCTCCTAGCAGCTTACACATATGGATATTTTGGCTTCCATCGTGGCTTTTGTTTTCAGCTAGGTGCTAGAGATTTGCAGATATTTTCTTGGGTTGCTTGGGACTTCTAGGACAATAAGTTGGTTTATCAAGTAAATGGGCTAACTTCATCAATTGTTGGGCTATTTTGGTTGAAATGATGGGCTATTTTCTCTTCTATGCTCACCCACATGTTTGGGCCTAAGAAATGGGCGTGAGTTCCGGAGCTCCCAAGCAACCTGGGACTTCCATTTCTCGGCCCACCAATGGGCCTCATGACAATTCATTACCATCCATACCACAACCTACTCAAGCAAGCCCCAGACATTTGAGTGGCTTGGGCCCACTTAGGCTTGTAGCATAGTTGGGGTGGGAAATAATGATTTCCCGTATGGCATGGCATGCTTTTTATCATGATGCTTGACGGGGTAATTAACATGGGCTCGTAGAGCTAGTGTATTTTATGATCTTTATCTCAATCCTTAGCATGACGGATTATTTATTTGGCATGGCACTTGAACTGTGACTTGTGCATGGCGTTCTTTCGTGTGCTCCAAATTGGGTCTTTTCTTAATAAGGTGTCATATTGGGCTGAGAATTTATTCGGCCCCAATCGTGAATTTTTTGGGCCTCAACAGCACTTAACATACCCACTAATGGTTTGGCTAACAAATGGGGCATACTGTAGGGTTTTTGTAACGTTGAGTATGTACTGATAAATATCTCCAAAATCAGGTATGAACTCGTAATGACCCTATAAATTAGGGGGTTTTGTGTAGTTTGTCCTATCATATATTATACCTATTTTGTGAGTTGGTTGTTTTGAGAATGAGAACTGAGAAACAAAAACAAAAAGAGTGTTGCTATTTGCACCTATATTAATTTTCTTACTCACCATATAAATTTGAAAAACAACAATTCTATCTTTCCATCCACCATTATTTTTAAAATACCCATTAATTATTAATTCAAGTAAATTCTCCACGCAATCACTTATGGACAGCTGTCATTCAATTTGAGGCTTAAAAAAAAACTTCACGGCAGTCGCTCCTCTCTGTGTCCACCGCCTCTGCAACTCAAAACCCAGTCATTCTCTCCCATATCTCCCTCTCCTCTCCTGCAACTCAAACCATCTATTTTTCTCTCTCTACTCAGCGACTCTCTCTCTCTCTCTCTCTCTCTCTCTCTCTCTCTGCGCGCTAGCAACGATGGAGGACGACAAGGTCGATTTCAATTGGTCTAACAAAATCAACTTCCGATTTTTGAATTCAAAATGAAGAAAACATAAAATCCAGTATGAGTTTATATATACCTTCTTTAGGAGACGGCTTTGGCTGGTTAAGAAGTTGAAGAGTTGTAATCGCGGAAACTAAAGCTGCCACGTTCAATCTACAGAGCTAGAGCTAGCTTGTGAATTCCCTACTATATCTATATATGCGCTTACACTATATATAGACAAACTTACTTCTGAATTGATCTATATACAACAAATCAGTAATAAATAAAAAATGACAGATCAGCAAAGGACTTGACAAAACCTCGATGCCCCTCTGGCATGTGTGAACATAGTAATTAAAGACATTTACCATAAGAGTAATGTAGTAAAGAGAGTTCCAGTGCAGGAAATTTCGTCGAGGTTAGAGCATCTTCAATGTTTTGGTGTAAATAATAAGCAAACTTCAAAGATTGTGCATGCGCTCATGACACTTCCTTTTATTTGTTTAGCATTTTTATAAACAAAACACTGATTTTTAAAATATATAATTACAAAAATGAAATAATCAAACTTAATTTAAGATATAAATATGAATATTATTTTATTATTTTATTTTTCTCTAAAAATGTATAAAATATTAAAGGGTAATGCTAGGGAGACCATTTATTTGTACCATATTTATGTACCATCTGATGTGGCTGTTGAGTTGGCTATCCCACACTATTAAATGAATTTTTAACATTTTTAATTTTTAATTACTTTTTTCCCCCAAACAGAAACGTAAGAGCCGTTTAGTTTTTCACATCGTTGCTTAGACCTCCTCCCCTACCCCTACCTCCTGCCAATCTGCCAGCGACAATAAATCTTACCGGATGTCTCCCTGAGGCCGACGATTGCTCCCCTTCTCCCAGTTTTTCATGCTTCTATTTTTATTTTAAACGTTTTTTTTCCCTTTTCTTCTCAAGGGAATGAAAATAGATTCGGCAATTAGTTGTTCAACGTTGGTGGTTCAATTGGGTAGATATTATATTTGGGTTTGATTGAGTGGCAGTGATGTCAATACTGGCAACGTTTGACGGCGGTAGTGTTTAACAGTGTTGGTCGTGGTTAGGTGGTGGTTGTGGTTTGATCAGGTGTAGTTGTCTGTGTTGGTGGTGATGGTTTGACTGGTGGAGGTTATGTTTGAAGATGTTGAATCTGTATTTTCATAAAATATAACTAGACTTTTGAATTCGTTTTCAGAAATCAAATTTCAAAAATTGGGACATGGCAGGTGGTTTGTGCAATGGTGGAGTGTTCTTATAGGTAGGCAAAGTAATAGAAAATAGTGGTTAATTTTTTTGTCGTTGGCAGATTGAAAAACTCTGGTTTATTGTGATAGATTAGGGAGAAGATAAGGGAGGAGGAAGAAGAGGAGTTAGGCGAAGAACCAGTTGAAGATATGGGAAACCAAAATTCTCACGTGCTTGGGTTTCTGTAAAGTGAAGGGTAAAAAAAAAAAATAATAAAATAATAAAAATAATAAAAGCTCATTTAATGATGTGGCATAGCCAACTCAACAGCCACATCAGATTGTACACAAATATGGTACAAATAGATGGTCTCCCTAGCATTACCCTAAATGAATTTTTAACATTTTTAATTTTTAATTACTTTTTTCCCCCAAACAGAAACGTAAGAGCCGTTTAGTTTTTCACATCGTTGCTTAGACCTCCTCCCCTACCCCTACCTCCTGCCAATCTGCCAGCGACAATAAATCTTACCGGATGTCTCCCTGAGGCCGACGATTGCTCCCCTTCTCCCAGTTTTTCATGCTTCTATTTTTATTTTAAACGTTTTTTTTCCCACATTTCTATTTCTATTTTTATTTTAAACATATTTATCCCACATTTCTATACCACATGATGTGGCATGTCCATATCATATGCCACATTAATAAAATAAATGAAGTGTATTTTAATAAATAAAATTAGAAAAACAGAAACTAGTATTTTACATGATGTGGTATGTACACATCAGATGTCACATCATGTGGTATGAAATTATGGTATAAAAATATTGTTAGACTAGTATTATTCTTTTTTTTTCTTTTTAATTATTGTATAAGGAGAAACTAAACATCTTTCCATAGGATTCTGCTTGTAAATAAATACTTTCAGTCGTTCACAAGGAACAATAGACACCAATTCGCAATTGAATATAGATGAAGATCTAAATTTAGTGTACATAGGGAGACAAAAAAGTTTGGGATCGATACTAGAAGAAGCCAGAGAATGATTAATTTTGTGTGTGTTAGATCAAAATGCCTAATTTGTTTTGAAGAAGCTTCATCTTTTTTTGAGGTTGCTTCAAGCTTTCTTCATCCCGAGCCTCTACTTTATTCCTATTTTCTTTTACTTTTTCTTTGTTGGGTGTCTTCATCTTTCACGAAAAGGCTCTCTTTAATTCTCAACACTGCTGCAAGAGAAAGCAAGGGAAATCCAAAGAACCATTCCTTTCTTATAGAGTCTCTTTGGAACGCCAGTCCCTTTTAACCCCCCCACCGCAAAAAAAAAAAGAAATTTGTGGTTCATTGAAATCATGAAATAGTGATAATGATGATAAAGAGCAAACCCAAGTCCCAGAGTTTCTATTTTCAGTCTTCTGGTAATGTTGACCAAGTAACCACCAAATATGTTTCTCACGGAAAGTATCACAAGAAGAAAGAAAAATGAACATCCTGATTCTCACTCACATACAAATTCTTTCAAAGTTTGTTGTATAGAAGAGGAAAAGAAAAATACTTGGCAAATGACTTGGACCATGCCCATTCTTCGTATGACAGTTGGGCATGTGAACGTGCCAGACTCAAAAATTAAACAATTGGGCCGTTTTTGAGATTTTGGGGGCCCTGTGCGAAACTTAAATTAGGGCCTCACATAATCTAATACGAAAATATTATAAATAAAAATTTGCCATAACTTAATGTCATAAACAATTTTTTTATAACTAAAAGTCACCATCAATAAATATGTAATGATAATCATAAATCAAATTAGTAAAAATTTAAATGTTTCCATTTGATAAAGTAAAATGTTTGGTACAAAAATAAGCTTCTTGTGCCCCTATAAGGTCCCTTGCTGCCTCCAATAAGAAATATGTGTTTAATAGGAAAAAAAAAATTCCATCACAAATTAAAGAGTAGTTGCACACAAATGTCATTAACAAATTATATTAAATTGCATTAAACACAAAAGCAACAATGAATCTTTAAGAGCTCCTCTTTGAGATTGAGTCAATTCCTCGATTTTGCTTTGTCTAAGTCGTTTGTATATCCAGAAACATATTTTCAAGTAGGTGGCATGTTCAGATTACAAAGAAAAATTCCAAAACCCTATAACCTGGAAGAAAACCCCAGCAAGAAATAGATAAATATTTCTACAAACTATATTCTCATATAACCAATCATCAACATGATAATAATTTAATAAAATAAGTCATGTAATAAATAGAATACATTGAAATTTAGATACATACCTGAATTTGAATTGAGATTTGAATCTGACTATTTGATTTTGAGTGGTCTGTATGAATTTAGGAATTAGGGTTTTCTCTTTTTGGTGTTGAAATTCTTGAAATTGAAAGAATAACAAAAATTGTCAAACAATTGAAAAAGAACCAAAGAGAGATTGATGAATAATGATGATTATTTACCAGAAAATCAGAGTTTAAGAGAAAGAATAAGCCATGAATTTTTGTTTGTTTGTTTTGTTTTGAATGAAGAAAGTACTTTTCTTGGAGGAGAAACATATATATATATATATTAATTTTTAAGAACGATAGTTTGGGGGATATATATACTCTTGCAGTTGAGCTTCGATGTTTCCTGTTTTTAAAAGGCTTTCTGTTTTTATTTTTATTTTTATTTTTATAATTATGTAAAGTTTGTAGTTATACTTCACTACTACAAAAAAGCAAAAAGACGACGGTAAATCACCGTCGTGTATTCGGTTTTTCAATGATCGTGGAATCCACCGTCATCTTTTCCCTCATAAACCAAGACGCTAAATCACCGTCGTTGTTAAAATATACAACGTCATCAACAAATACAAAATGCGTTCTCTAAAAAAACCGTCGTTAAAAAGGAAAAATATGACATATATTAACAGAACAAGGCCGCAAGATAGACATACAACGACGAAAATTAAAATAAGACGCCGTTAAATATCATTTTCACGACAATAAAAAATATGACGTCTTTAAATACATTAGAGAGGACGTGGAAATAGTTGTCAATGTCATTATTTACGACGTATGTATTTATAGAGTAGACGTTGTAAAACGAAACAACGTCGGTTACAAATATATGAGAGTCGTATTACAAAATTTATACGTCCTATTTTCAGAAACAAACAACGACGATAAATATTAGACATTGTTAAATAACACAACGTCGAAAACAAATAAAAACAGACGTGTTTAGTCTGCTAAAGTTTTAAAAAATAGTCGAGGATGAGAATAGGCGACCAACTCAAACAAATCACCGTCGTTAAAAAGGAAAAATATGACACATATTAAAAGAACAAGGCCGCGAGATAGACATACAACGACGACAACTAAAACACTACGCCGTTAAATATAATTTTCACGACAAGAAAAAATATGGCGTCTTTAAATACATGAGAAGACGACGTTATTGAAATCTACTACGTCTCTTATTTACAAACAACCGTCGTGAAATAAATTTTCCACTTCGATTTTTCTAAAAAAGATGACGTCGAAATAGTTGTCAGTTTCATTATTTACGACGTATGTATTTATATAGTTGACGTTGAAATGCGAAACAACGTCGGTGGCATTTATATAGTCGACGTTGTATTTATATGTATTCATTACTCACGCCGCACTTATTAATGTAGACGGCGTTGAACTTCTAAACAACGTCGGTTCCAAATAAATGAGAGCCGTATTACAGAACATATAGACGGCGTTGATTATGATGAGAGCCGTATTACAAATAACGTCGTTTAATTGATATTAGGCGGCGGTTATAATGAATTACCGTCGGAATTCATTTCGTTCCTCTTCGTTTATAAAAGAACTTGCGACGTGGAAAATGTATGATGACGTCGTATTTTTTAACGTTCAGATTATTTATCTCGTTTTTTAGGCGTCGGTATTATGGGATTGGAGTCGTGTTATTTAGAATTACATGGCGGTTCTTAATCCTTCCCCGACGTGATATCCTGAATAATTGCTTCACAATAGCGCCGTGGTTCTTCATTGTTACGTTGCTTTAAGACGTCGGTAAATATGCTGAATAAATGGTTCACCATAACGTCGTGTTTTATTTGAACAGACGTCGTTTTTTATGCAGAATATAATGATGTAATCTGGAACCAGTATTTTTTGCACTGATTGTTTTGTGGCGAAAACCTGTATAATGAAAGTGAAGAAATCACATTACAATATATTACAAAATTAATGTCATACACTGCCAATTACATAAGCATCATTCAATCCATATATCTTCACACCCACCTCGAATATTTTGACCACCTAACTCACCCCCCAGTTCATCAAATGTGTCAACATTTGGCATCCCTCTAGTAAATGGCTCACACTCAATTATCACATCACCTAAGACTTCATCACCAATAACATCATTATATTCTCTATTAGGCATTGATAACACTACCGACCAACCACGATGCATTGGGTCGTCAACATAAAATACTTGTTTGACTTGAGAAGCCATAACAAATTGGTCATTCCTATGTCCAATTTTACTCAGATCTACAAGGGTAAATCCAAGTTCGTCGACTACAAGGCCCAAAGTGTTATCTATCCAATCACACCTCAAGACTAGGATTCTAAACTTTTGGTAGTCAAGGTCCCAAATTTCTTGAATAACTTCATAAAAACCCATATTGGAGACAATAAGGTTTTTATGCTTGGCACTAACAACTTGCATAGTATGTGTAAGTAAATAAACTCAACTATTTTTAATAGTTCGCACATCATCTTGTGCCTTGGTGTTAAATTTAACACCATTACTCTCTTCCCCATTAAGTTCACTTTGAACCTGTAGATTAATCATATATAACTTCATTCAATCTAACATATAGAAAGGAAGAAAATTAAAAGTTGAATTTGTCATTCAATAACATATATACCTTAAAGTGTAGCCATTGAATGAAAGTGCTATTATGCTTATCTTGCAGCCACTTTATTCTCTTTCTAAATTTTGGATAAATGGTCATGATGTGGATCATATGTTCCCTACTTTGACACAAAAAAATCAAGCATTACGGCCCCTTATATATAAGATAAACATGAGAAATAATAATATTTAAAATGGCTCCATATGAAAAATACAACTCATACGTACTCGATATAAGGTAGGACTTCCTCCGTATTCTCCAAGACATATAGATGTGCTTGATTCAATAGGTCCTGATCAACTACGCTCACTGTGCAACCTGATAATGGCTTTGAAACTCCCATCTTTTGGCTTGAAGGCACTCCAACTGTACTAACATCGGATAAATGCTGAGTACAAAACTCTAACGCTTCTTCAGCTATATACCGCTCAGCAATGCAACCTTCGGGACGAGTACGATTCTGAACATACCCCTTCAGCACTTTCATATATCTTTTAAACGGATGTACGCCCACATAGACGAACTTCTCTGACAAGATGTACTACTAGATGAACCATGATATCAAAGAATGAAGGGGGAAAGTACTTCTCAAGCAAACACAAAGTAACAACTACATCTTCTTCCAACTTATCTAGCTTGAAAACATCTACCGTCTTTGCACATATAGCATTGAAGAAGAAGCACAATCGAGTTATTACATACCTTGCAGGCTTCTCCAAAATAGAACGAATTGCCATAGGGAGAATTGTTGCATCAATGTGTGACAATCATGAGATTTAAGTCCAAGAAGTCTTGAATCTTTTAAAGATACAAGATTTTTTATATTTGAACAATAACCTTCAGGGACCTTCATACCATAGAAAGAATTGCAAACCACTCTCTTCTCTGCTCTTGACAAATTCCAAGGCCCTGGAGGCAAGCGAGTACGTCTTTCTCCATACTTGGGTTGCAAATCAGTTTTGACCCCCATGTTCAATAAATCTAATCGAGCAGCAATCCCATCTTTATTTTTTTCAGGGATCTCCAGCAATGTACCAATGATACTATCGCAAACATTCTTCTCAATGTGCATAACATCTAGGGCATGCCCCACAGGAAGGTATTTCCAATACTCGAGATCAAAGAATATTGATTTCTTCTTCCAACAAACTCTGTCACCATTTTCAACCATATGCAGCACTTCTTCTCCGGTTAATGGCTCGGGAGGTATGCCATATTCAGGGTTTCCATTAAAAGCTGCACGTTGCCTCCTATATGGATGATTGATTGGTAACCATTTTCTATGCCCAATGTAACAAATTTTGTGGCCATTTTTCAACCTGTGACTAGGTGTATCACCGCCGCATATTGGACAAGCTTTATATCCTTTAACAACACAACCAGATAAGTTTCCATAGGCGGGAAAATCATTAATTGTCCACATTAATGCAGCTCTGAGTGTAAAGTATTCTCCATTATGTGCATCATACACTCCTCTAATCCCAACCCACAAAGATTTTAAATCATCAATCAAAGGCTCCAAGTAGGCGTCTATATCATTTCCGGGTTGTTTAGGACCGGAAATCAATAAGGTTAACATCATGAACTTTCGTTTCATGCACAGCCATGGAGGAGATTATATGTAACTAAGATAACCGGCCAACAACTATATCTGCTACTTAGAGAACTGTGGGGATTGAATCCATCAGATGAAAGAGCCAATCTCAAGTTTCTCGGCTCATTACCAAACTCAGGCCATTTATCATCAAGAAGTTTCCAAGGCGGGGAATCCGCCGGATGAGACAGCTGACCGTCAATTGATTTTCTAGCAGCATGCCAAGTCAAACTCTTAGCTGTCTCATGTGATTGAAACATCCTTTTAAAACTTGGAATTGGAGGAAAATACCACACCACCTTCGCTGGCACACCCTCTTTCAAGATTGAATCTTTGCCTTCCTTCCACCTTGAGATACCACAAGTAGGACAATTAGTTGAATCCTCATACTCCTTCCTATACAAGATGCAATCATGGGGGCATGCGTGCATTTTCTCATAACTCAGCCCCAATGCACACAAAGTCTTTTTAGCCTCATACATAGAGGTTGGTATTGTATTTCCTTCTGGAAGCAAATGGCCTTGAAGTATCAATAATTCTGTAAAACAGACATCACTCATCCCATGTTTTGCCTTCAAATTATACAACTTCACTCATGCCGATAACTTCGTGTACTTTCTACAACCAGGGTACACTGGTTGATCTCCATCCCCAATCACATTGGCAAACTCATACGGATGGGAACCAAAATCACCAAAATCATTATCATCCATATCAATTTCTTCAGACACAAAACTGTACCTACTATGGCCATCATCTTCTTCAACATTTCTACTAGCATTAGTAGTTGCTTCCCAAAGTTCTCCGTGAAATGTCCAATTCTTATAGCTTTGGTCAATTCCATTAAAGTATTCGTGATCCCTTATAATTCCAACCCCAAACAACTTCAAATTAACACATTTAACACATGGACAACGGATATGTGTTGTAGTTAGAAGATTTTCTACAGCAAAGTTCAAAAATGCTTCCACCCCAAATTCATATGCCTTCGTTCTTCTATCCGAGTGCATCCATGACTTATCCATCTCCGACACTATAACCTATTATCTATAATAAAGTGAAAAAACAGGCAATGACCATCACTATAGCAGATTATACAAAGATTTAATAGTAAGTAATACACAACAGAGACGACGGGTTTTAAACAAAAACAGACGTATTTGGCATATATAGACGACGAATTTTCAACAGACGTCGTCTATTATAAGTAATACAAATGACGGTTTATGAAAAAACCGTCGTGTATAAGTAATACAATGACGGTAGTTTAAAAAAACCGTCGTGTAATCGTCGTCGTATGCCTAAAAAGGCGTCGTGTCTCAGTTTATTTTCAAGAACCCGAAACCCATTAAGAACACAACATATATATGAAACCAAGCAAGAAACCAACATATACATGAAACCAAGCAAGAAACCAACATATACATGAAACCAAGCATGAAAACAATAAATCCATTCCCAATTCAACATAACACAGGGTGATTAAAAGATCCGACAAAATTAAATCCATTCCCAATTCAACATAACAGATAATGTAATCCATGAACCCATTAAACAGAAAATCCATGAACCCATACCTATAAGCACATTATTAACAGATCGCAAAGCATATACCTAAAACCCTTTAACAAAACAACCTAATATCATTCAATGAATTTACAAGGGGAAGATGGGGTTTGTACTTACAGGTTGGACATGCTCACAGATTCGACGGAGCCTGGAGAGTGCAACTTTTAATTAGAGCAGAAGTGAGAGAGCGAAATGTTATGTTGCGCGAAATCTGAAAATTTTAGGGTTCAGGGTTGGAAAGTATAAGAATAAGAGCCAAATCTAAAAAATTTAGGTCGCGCGAAAATTTTTAGAGAGCGCGCTCTTTAAAACGTTGAAAGAAAAACCATGGTGAAAGTTCTACAAGAACCGACGTAAATGTAATATTCCACGACGGAAACACTGAACGTAAGGCCGTTTATTTTGAAGCTTCATTTTTTGGATTAATTTTAAATTTATTTTGAATATTTTTATAGAAAGACGACTGAAAAACCACGTCGGGGTTAAGAAATTAAAAACGTTGTAAATTATAATAGACGATTTAAATATTAAAATGACGTCGTTTAACGTGGAAACCATGTCGTATATTTTACTGCACGACGTAAAATATGTATTCCACGACTCAACCACTGTCGTTAAAAATTAATACCCTAAACCCTTAAAACTAAATTATACAATTTAAAAAATTAAGTTTATAAAAGGGTTTATGGTTTTACAACCTAATATATACCCTAGACTACCCAAAAATTATACTTTAAAAATAAACCCCAATAAATAAAAACCCTAATCTCTAAACCCTAAACCATAAAACTAGAAGTGATTTTATGACTCATCAAAAGAATTTTGTTTTGGAAGGTCATTTTAAATTTTTGTTATTCAAAATGAATTTTTTCAAGGTTTAGGGGGAATAAAATATATCAATGATTTCATAGGAGTTGACTTTTCATTTTTCTGATTTATTTTAAATTTATTTTGAATATTTTGATATAAAAATAATAAAATATACTTATCACAACAACAAACCACGTCGGGGTTAAGAAATTGAAAGCGTTGTAAATTATAATAGACGACTTACATATTAAAATGACGTCGTTTAAAGTAGAAACCATGTCGGATATTGTACTGCACGACGTAACATATGTATTCCACGACTCAACCACCGTCGTTAAAAATTAATACCCTAAACCCTTAAAACTAAATTATATAATTTAAAATTTTAAGTTTATAAAAGGGTTTATGGTTTTAAAGCCTAATATATACCCTATACTACCCAAAAATTATACTTTAAAAATAAACCCCAATAAATAACAACCCTAATCTCTAATCCCTAAACCATAAAACTAGAAGTGATTTTATGACTCATCAAAACAATTTTGTTTTGGATGGTCATTTTAAAATTTTGTTATTCAAAATGAATTTTTTTCAAGGTTTAGGGGGAAGAAAATATATCAATGACTTCATAGGAGTTGACTTTTCATTTTTCTGATTTATTTTAAATTTATTTTGATTATTTTGATATAAAAATAATAAAATATTCTTATCACAACAACAAACCACGTCGGTGTTAATAAATTCTAGACGTTGTAAATTGTAATAGACGACTAAGTTGTTAAAATTACGTCGTTTAAATGAGAAACCATGGCGACTATTTAACTATCCGACGTAAAATATATATTCCACGACTTAACCGCGGTCGTTACAAAGTACTACCCTGAACCCTTAAGAAATTGAAGATGTTGTAAACCATAAACGACTCAATTGTTCAAAGAACGTCGTCTAAATATCCTTTTACGTCGGATTTGTTTAAAACGAAACAACAAAAAACGACGGTTTTTTGACTTTATTAGGTCGTTGGAAAAGTATTACACGTCGGTTAAGCAATTTGTATGTTTGTTTTTTTTTTTTTTAATTTAAGAAAACCTCAACAAATTTTTACATTATATATTATAAACAAAATTTGTACATTATACATAAATATCAAGTGTTCAATAATTCCCCTGTTCAATAATTTGGCAAACAAACTCTGCCCATTCATTCCGGACTTCATCAATTGCTTCTTGGGGGTATGAAGCTTCCTGGTTTCCCTTGGCATCCTGCATAAACAATGACTATTAGGGTTTATAAATAAAAAGAAATTCAATCACAGACGACGATATTTTTCATAACCGGCGTAGTATATCTATTCAACGACGGTAATTTTACATGACCGTCGTTGATAATACAAAAAACGACGTGAAATGTATGAAGGTAATTTCTTCTTACCTTCTTCTCAAACGCCAAAGAAGGATCCATGATGATGTCCCTCATGAAGCGCATCACATAATACCCGCATTCGACACTGCTGGGTTGCTTTGGTGTGCCTGACAGAGTTTTTCAAATTACTGATTTACGGCCTGCTCTGGCTATGTGAGAATTATATATTTTTATAGCACTGTTCACGATGTTTTTGGCCTCTTCATCGACCACACGATTTCCGGGCAGAGGATCCAGAAAATGGACGGTTTCCCTCTTTGCTCTTACAATCAGCAAGATCCAATGACGGCTGCACAAAATTAATATAAAAACGACGGTTATTTACAAAAACCACGTATTATAATATTTCACACGACGAAATAAAGTAGCAATCGACGACATTATATATTTATCACGACGATAAATAACTACCGACGTGGTTAGTAGTTTCAAGCGACTCAATAAAATAAAACACCGACGTGGTTAGTTTATATGCTGTCATTTATTGAAAATCATAAAAACAAAATCCTGTTAAGGAGACTAACCCTGGATTGTAAGGCATCATGAAAATCTGTTCACCGTCCGTCTTCTGAAGTCGAGCTGCTACCAATCGTGATCTTTCAGCTATTGTGCCAGAGTTGGCACTAACTGTAGCAGGGTCGATAAAGCCAACCATGCTGCACATATTTGCTTGTTTCAAAACATCATGTAAGTACCTAAATACATAAAATAATATAAACAAGTCAGCACAAAAAACCACACGACGGTTATGTATAACAAAACGACGTATTATAAAATTTCACACGACGTACTGAAATAGAAAAGGACGTTATAATATATTTATCGCGACGGTACATACTAACGACGTGGTTAGTTAGTTAAGACGACGCAATATATAAACCAACGACGTATTATTTTAGAATGACAAACCTCATATATACAGCAACCACAGTAGCTCCTATTTCTTCCATGCCTGCAAATTGTGTAATATCTTCAGGCAGGAGGAAGGTATCGCGTTCACGACCAAACACCTCCTTATCAATTGTAAATTGCGGGGTCTTATCCTCAGGCACGAGTGTCGTTTCCACATAACGACAAAGGGTTTTTAAAGAAGATGGCGCCTCCATATTTGAATAATCACCAACTTCAATAACCTGTTTAAAGAAATAAAAAAAATGACGTGGTAATTCAATAAAAGCGACGGTTTAAGGAATAAAACGTCGTCTGAAAAGAATTTAAACGACGGTGAAAAAACCGTCGTGGTGAATAATTTATTACGTCTTAGAAAAAAATTTCGCCGTCTAAGTTGTAAACAAACGACGGTTTAAAGAAAAATATCGACGTCTGAAATTTTGAAAAACAAATAAAAAAGGCAAAGTTATGTGAACATACCATGTCGTCATGCTTTTCTTCATCTTCTTTCTCCTTTTCATCTTGTTTTTCTTCTTCCTTCTCTTCATCTTTTTTTTCTTCTTCCTTCTCTTCATCTTCCCGATGTTTCCCATTTTTGGCAGTATCATCCTCAAAATGTAGGGATCTCACATCACCTCCAGAGCAGCTTGCTTTGTCGGACATTGGATTTTTGGGACTTTGGCTAATTCTTGGTTTAAGCATGCTTGGATCAAAATTGGGAATTAATTGGGAAAGCTGACTAAGGAAATGCTCCCTCTCAGCCTCTACCAATTGTTTGGTTCTAGCCTCCATCCTCAAAGCCTCTTCCCTTGCCTTAGCCTCCATCTTTTTAGTCTCTTCTTGAAGGAGAACTCTTAAACTGTCCTTTAAACAGTCGTCAAAGCTCATCCTCTGTGGTTTGGGTAAATTGAAATACTGCCTTGGGGAAATCCCAGCACCTACTCCTCTCAATCTGCCAGGATGCTCGGGGCCCAAAGCCATGGTCAACACATCATTGCTGCCATATACACTGACTTTGCCTTCCGAGACTTGTTTTTGCAATTCATCCTAAAAAAAAGATATATAAAAAAGTAAGAACAAAAAACACACGACGGTTATTTATATACAAACGGCGTATTATATAATTTCACACGACGCAATAACATATAAACCGACGTTATTATAATTTATCACGACGGTAGTTATACCGACGTGGTTAATTTTTTAAAACGACGAAATGAATAAACCACCGACGTCTTATGCTATAATTACAGAAAACAGAGTAGTGATTCCTGATTTAGACCTTTAACGACGTTTTTTTAAAAAGTTTCGACGTGGTAATATCATTCACACGACGCTAAAATGAACCACCGACATCTTATGCTATAATTAAAGAAAACAGAGTAGTGATTCCTGATTTAGACCTTTAACGACGTTTTTTAAAAAGTTTCGACGTGGTAATATCATTCACACGACGAAAAAATATAACATAAGGCGTAATAAGAATTTTTCACAGTTTAATAAAAATTTAAAACAGAGTGAGTAGGCTTACAATTAATTTTGCTTTTTCTGCCACCTTTGGATCGGGGATGTTACCATGTTTGTCCTGTCTAGCTCTCTTCCATAAGGTAGATCGATCAATTTCTACCCCAGGCATGGTTTCCTCCAATTGATCCTCCAATCCAGCATATCCTTTTTGAGACAATCGATGATTGTACTCAAGTTTCTCCCTAATCTGTGCATGTTGAGAATGCACAGACTCAAAATCTTTGGATAACCTTGAAGCTACAAAGGCATCCCATTGTGCTTTCTCTATGAATTTATATGTTTCGGGGGGTTGGCTTAATTTCTCCTTGTCATTGGTGTATGGAAGGATATAATGCCTCGTTAGTGTAGACTTGAAATCCTTCCATTTCTTGGCAGCATAAGATAAAACAGAGTTCTTGCCCCCTTGACCTACCACAAAAGCCATGTCAACTGCTTCCCAAATCTGCTCCTTTATATCCTTGGGGATTTGAGACCATTTCATGTCCACAAGTGGAACTCTGGGGCGTGCCAACACACCAATGTAGGACTGCATCTCACTATGTGCTTGGCCAATTCCTTTCCCCCTTTTATTGTACTCAACAATTGGCCTCAGTTTCTGAAGTTTTCTCTTCACAACCCGAGGCATTGTGCTCATACCTCGACCAGACTTTGAATCATCAGAGATTGTTGTCTGGCTGGTTGGTTCTGTCTCAGCAGATGATGAAGCAAACTTCATCTTCTTTGAAGACTTCTCTTGAGGAGCTACCATTCCAAGCTCCTTACCTCCATTTTTCTTGGAGCCAGAATCCTTACTTTGGTGTTGAGAAACCATTTTTACAGACAAAACTGCAAGTGAAAATATTTCAGGAAAAGATTAAGAACACAAACGACGCTTATTAATAAAATACGACGTATGATATGATTTTAAACGACGCAATGAAATAATCTCAGACGTAATAAATGTTTAAAGCCATTATTTATATAACGTCGTGGTATTTATGTTCACACGACGTCAATAGTAATATACCGTCGTCTATATAAGGATCCAAAACCCTTCTTTCTTTCTCTGTGAATGTTTGATTGCAGATCCAAAACCCTAAAATACCACGTCGTGGTATTAACATTCACACGACGTAAAACAATAAGATATTGTCGTCTATATTAGATACCAACCCTACTTTCTTTTTCTTTATATTTTATCAAATTAGGGAAAAACAAAAACCATTGTTCAGAGAAATCAAACCTGCAATTAAACAAGCAAAAAAAAAAAAGACTATAATTTTAAAAACAACTTTGTCAATTTTCAGACGACGCTAGAACGACTGACGAACCGTCGTGGTCTACATATTTAACCACGTAAATAAAAAGCTACCGTCGTCTTATTTAGTTGAGGTAGTTGTCTTCAAAGTTGGAAACTTTCCCTCTTTGTCTGTATATTTTATCAAACTTGGAAAAAAGTAAAATGATTTTGGCCAGAAAAAAGGTAAAAAGATTTTTCAAACAAAAAGCGTATGAGCATGCAAAACAGTAACCAAAATAGTGAAAATGAAAGCTTACCTTTTGCGTGCAATGAAAGCAAGAGGAAGACGATCGATGTTTAAGTTCAAAGACGACGAAGAAGACGAGAGGAAGACGATGAGATACTCTGATAGTGCTCTGACAAGGAAAAAAGACGAAAAGTTTTCTCTGGGAGATTGAAATTTTTAATCGGGTTTGAAAACAGTGCATGTGTAAGTCAGGTAGACGAAAAGTTGCTTACATATAAAACCATTTCAAAAAAATAATACGGCGGTTACATATAACTACGACGTATAAATTACAAAATACGACGGTACATTTAACTTCAGACGTGGTAAATAAATACGACAGTAGTGTTGTAGGTACCGTCGTAGTAAACTCAAAAAAGTACATAAGTAATAACTCGCGTCATGGTAGATTATTTAACACGTCGTTTTTATTAATTTACCGACGTGGATTTATGTAATATACGTCGGTCATACCGGCGTTGATTTTACAATTTAAACGGCGGTTTTTTTGTAAGGACCGCCGTTGGTTTTAAAAATTTATTCTATAAATTTGTAGCTTTCATTCATTTTCGGTTTACATTTAGGGTTCCAAGTTCTTCCTCTCTCAGAGACACTGTCTCTCACATCTCAAAGACAATAATTTGGATGTCTTTCTCAAAAAGAAATTGAGCTTACTCGCATCAAATCTATGTCCACAAGAAGAAGCTTGTCAACTAGCCTTCTCACTTCCTTGATCAAGCCTGATAGGACACTTAGCGCTTCTGAATACTCCTTGCTTTCCATCAAAAGAGATGCAAGCCTGGCCTCCACTCGCTGTCGAAGGAAAGTTCGCTTCTCAGGGAAATCTGAAGATCAGATGTGATGGAATGAAGAAATCTGAAAATCAAAGAAATTTAAAATGAAGGAAATTAATGTTCTGGAATATGTAAATTTTTTTTTTTGGATGACAGATTTAAATAAAATAAGAATATAAAAACAACGACTGTTTTTGTATTACTGTCGTCGTTTTTCGTCGTCTTAAGTAAGACTAAGACGACGTAATATATTTGTTGAGCGACGTTGATTTGTTTTTTAAGCGTCGTTAGGTATAATATAACCGTCGTTGAAAATTGTCTCTCTGATTGCAAATTTGCAACGACGTTAGGTATAATATTTGTAGATACACAAAAGCACACACATCATCAACTTCCAAAAAATTGTCTCTCTGATTGCAAATCTGTGTCATCTGATAAGATTATGATGTGGAACAGAGTTCCATCTGGTAAGATTTCGTAACCCTTGGGATCTCAGAAAAATCTGGTTATGTCGGCGGTTTTCTATATAAACCGTCGTGGTTATTTCAATTCTTGTCATTAAGTAGATCTACCGGCGTAGGATAAGAAAATCAAAGAAAAAAATTGTTAACAAAAATTCTTATTAAGGCGACGGTTTAAATTAAAGGTACGACGTATAAAATGAATAAATACGACGTTAAATTTTATAGTACGATTTAAAGATAACGTCGTAGAACTATCCGAGAATGACGTCGATATATTTATATTTTCCGTCGTTGTACATTAATTTAATACGGCGATATTTTGTATTTTAAAGCCGTGGATTTGTTTTTAATTATACGGCGTCTTATACGAAAACCTCGTCGTGTTATTTTATGAGTAAAAACGGCGGCTTTTATTGAAATCGTCGTCTTTACTTTCTTCGTCGGTCGATTCATAACTTCTGCCGTTCTTTGTTGGCTTTGATTTTACTCTGCGGAAATCTGTTTCAAATAGGCGTCGGTTGTTTAATTAGGTACGTCGTTGTTTTTGAACAGCCATTTGAATCTCCATTTTTAGTTGTCTAAGGTGGTATTACACGACGGTGTTTTTAGAACCGTCGTTTTTTTAAAAACCACGACGGTTTTCACTTAGACCGTCGTTGTTTTCTGGTCGTCTTTTTCACTTTTTGTAGTAGTGCTTATAATGCAAAAATAATATAAAAATAGGCAAATAGATCGAACTCTAGCCCTTTTTTTAAAGGAATATGCGCTCTAGCCAACCTCACCGGACACACTCTTGTGCAAATACTCAGCATGCTATACTATATATACAATTCCTATAATATTAAAAATATATATATAAAGAATTTTTATTAGTTTGGCATGACATGTACAATATTTCTATATTTATTTAATGAATTAAATCCCAAAATATAGCTTGGATTAACGCATGATCGAAATTATATGTTATATTGGGCTTTAAATGTCTTTGGGCCTCAACTCTGGTTTTCAGTCCTTCCACAAACAGATGAAAACTCAGTTTAATGCTCAAATCCAGATTCTTCGATCATACAATGTTGGAGAATTTGTCAATCATGACTTTCAGACTTACTTCCAACAACATGGAATTATCCATGAGACGACTTGTCCTCAGACACCGCAACAAAATGGTGTTGCAGAACGAAAGAATCGACATCTTCTTGAAACCACCCGAGCACTTCTGATTGGCGCTCATGTTCCTCGCCATCACTAGGATGACACTATTGTCATCGTCATTCACCTGATCAACCGCATGCCTTCTGGTGTATTGACCTTTAAAACTCCCTTACAGATGCTTGCGCAACACAGACCTCTGCCCTCTGTTTTAATATGTTAGTTTGTTGCCCTCTTGAGATTGGTATTTTAGATTTCTTATTGATGTCTTTGATTGTACCGTTGAAGTTTATCTAATGAAGTTTCAATTTCATTTATTTAAAATTAAAAATTAAAAATTAAAAAAAAAAACCCCAAATATGTTTCCCACGCAAAGCATCACAAGAAGAAAGAAGAATGAACATCCTGATTCTCCCTCACGTACAAATTGTTAACTTTTCACCAACAAAATGTCAGCCCAATATCCAAACCTAAATCGGACATATTGTAATTAACGGTTTGTGGGTGAGGGGGCCATTTCTACAAATAACAAGCTCTGTTGGCAAATTCAATGGTAGCCCATCACAATGTTGGCTCTCAGCCCAATATTGTTATTTTAGAAAGCTTTTTTCTTTTCTCTCTCACTCTCTTATTGGTTGTAAAGGAAGAAACTTTAATCTATGTAAGTTTTTTGTTGTATGTATCTTCGTCTTGAATACGGGGGGGCTCAACAGTTAGAACCTAGTCGACATTTGCATCAAAATGTTCTTAAATCAACCGCCTCGTTTTAGCGTTTTTATTCTCTCAAGGGTGCCAAGTTGGCTGCCACCGTAATTGGTCGCAGTTATATTCCAATTCAAATCAGTGCATTAGATATTAAATTATATCAAATTTGATAGGAGATTAAATTAGGTTATATTTTGGAGTCCAAGACTTTGTGAAATATAGAAAGTTTTGAAGTCAATTAAATGGGTCCTATTTATTTCTTTCTGCGTGAACCGTTGCTTAATGGGCTTAGAGTATTAGTCAAGTCGGCCCCCGGTGATGAGTAGAGACGACTTGACGTAGTCCTATATAAGCTTAAGACCCTGCTCTCGTCAAATATGTTCTCTAAACCTAATCTCATCATAACGAGATAACTGAAACAGTTTGTGAGAGAGCAGAAGTTCTGAGTTGTTCATGTCTTTTTGCCAAAGTTGCTACTGCCGCAATTGAAAAAGTTCTGAAATTGTGCACACAAGGAAGATGACGTCAGATATGTCTTTTATTTAATTCAGGTTGTATGAAAGATTGTAACGACCCGGTCCTAAATAAATTAGTAAATACTAATTTATTCAGAGAAAATACCATTTTGTCCATAGAATATTTTATTAGGTTTAAAGTTGACTTTTTGACTGAGAATAAATTTGGGAATTTTGACTGTACCTTTGCGTAGAACACGGCGAGACGAGCTCATAGACACGTGATGGGCTCGAATCGGAGTTGTCACGAGAGAGATACGATCAAAATACTCTCAGTGGTACAATCGTAAATATTGCGAAAAGGGTTTGATAAAAATCTGATTTTCTCTCTCTCTCTCTCTTCTCTCGCGCGACAGCAGCAGCCGGCTACGTTTTGGCCGGCCATTCTCTCCTCCCGCCACCAATGTTGACGGGGCTGGTACCAAAATGACTGGGTCACCATCCTCTTCCAACCCCAGCCAGGCCCCGCCGCCAGCCGTCGTGATTTTGCCAGAAAATAGAGAAGAAGCGGCCGGTTTTGTTCGAACTTCTCTGACGTCGTTCTCCCTCCTCTGGCCACCAATTTCGATGAATGAGGTATGATTTCTCACCTACTTTTCATGCTCTAGCTGCCTGTTGGGTATGATTCGATCAATTCCCAGCGTAGGTAGCTTGATTTTCAAATTGGATTTCCGCCGGTTTTAGGACCTCTATTTCGGTCACTTTCAGTCAGTTTTTGGGGTAAGTTCAAGAACAAAAGTGGTTCCAAATAGGGTGTTATACCTATGGTAGGAGTCTTGAGCCGTGGTTTTTTCCTGTTATGCGTAATCGCTTTGGACACTCACTCGCTGCCGACGTTTGTGGCGGCGCGTGGGCACTGTAGAAGGGGGATTGTGTCCCTATGCAATCCACTTGTTGTCCCGAGCACGTAGGTGTGCTCGGATTCCAATTTGGTTGACGTTCGAACACCGAACGAATTTCGCCTATTTTATGTTATCCAGATTTGATAGGTTTGAACCATTGGATTGTCTTGAATTCAATATATGTTAATCTAGACATTCTTAGGATTGTATGGGATTCGACAGATCGGAAAACGGAGTCTCGGATACTACGAAAATGCCAACCCTAGGGCTAGGTTCCTAGTAACCGTCCGATCATGCGATCGTGAGCGATTCGACCTCCGATCCGGACCAAACTTGCAGGACGTGTATCCTAAACCTTGTGGAACCCATAGAAACTTTCGGATTGGAATTTGGGGGTCATGGGCCCCGTGGGCCCGTTTGACCAAGTTGGGGTAATTGGACCCCTCGGTTGGCCGTGAGTCTTCCGAGGCAGTTTCACCTTTCAGAAAGTATTAGGATAACCTTTTATCGAATTTAAATTGTTATTTGAGGTTAAATTGAAAATTGATTCGATTTAGGATTTTCCTTAGAGGTTGTTACTTTTCATTAATTAATATTATTTGATCATAAATAAAGTATTTTATGGAATTTGTGTGAAAACAAGCGTTAAATAATATTTAAATTGTTCTAGGATCTTTATGATGAAAGGACCCGCCCCGAATTTCCCAAAATCCGAGACGAATCCTGTGGAAATTCCCGACATCACCCCGATGTCAGGGCCACTTCTAAAGTTATACCCTTTTTCCCAAAATAGAATAAAGGTACGAGACTTTCTGTCGAAATTTCGGCAGAGTCTTCCCTGTAAATTGAACATTTCCCAAAATTACAACCTGCATAAAAACACACTTAATAACCACAACTGGCAGCATGCACAATATAATTTCATGCAATTCACATAAACGGCCTTCGGCCTTCCTATAATTCTCAACTACCAAGCATGCTAGCAAATCAATTCATGCCTTAAACAAGGCAAACGATAAATTCAAATATAAATTACGACTACTAAATTTCAACATACATCATCTAACTTTTTCAATTTCAACATACGAGGTTTTAGCCTCCTAACACAATCATATCTATGTCCGCAGCTGCACCTAATAACCTTAGGCTGCCTACTTACCCTCACTGAGGTATCAAGCCACACGTAGTTGTTCCTTAAAACCCAATTCCACACATAGGTAATACCTTTATTCATTTCTCTGTATTTCACATAATCTCCCCATACGCCGGTATAACCAACGCCACGTATGGGGCCTGTCAACAAGCCAGATAACCTACGTCACATGCGACCATACCATACTATCACAATATCTCTCCATACACCGGTACAACCAAAGCCACGTATGGGGCCTGTCTCAACGCCGGATAACCTACGTCGCGTGAGACCTGCATATCATATCACATATCTCCCCATATGCCGGTACAACCAACGCCACGTATGGGGTCTGTCGACACACCGGATAACCTACACCACGCGCGACCTCAACATAATATCACAAGATCTCCTCATACACTGATACAACCAACGCCACGTATGAGGTCTGTCTCAACGCCGGATAACCTACGCCACGCGAGACCTGCATATCATATCACATATCTCCTCATACGCCGGTACAACCAATGCCACGTATGGGTCTGTCGACACGCCGGATAACCTATGCCACGCGCGACCTCAACATAATATCACAAGATTTCCCCATACGCCGGTACAACCAACGCCACGTATGGGGTCTGTCTCAACGCCGGATAACCTACGCTACGCAAGACCTGCATATCATATCACATATCTCCCCATACGCCGGTACAACCAACGCTACATATGGGGTTTGTCGACACGCCTGATAACTTACGCCACGTGCGACCTCAACATATTATCACGTAATCTCCCCATACACTGATACTACCAATGCCACGTATGGGGCATGTCCGCACGCCGGATAACCTACGCCACGTGGGACCTAACTTTCACAGGGTAGTACTTGTAGTGTAACCAAAATCCGAGGAGGTACCTAAGGTAGTGCGTATAACACTTCAAACTGACATTCTAGACTCCTTTTATACCTTTACAAACATATATAAATATATATATATATATTAATTCTAATATTGTGTAAACCTCAACAATATTCTAGCACCCGATAATCCCACTGGGAAGGTGAGATTACCCCGAGAGACTCACGGTCAACCAAGGGTCAAACTATCCTAACCCTGGTCAAACGGGCCCATGAGGCCCAAGACCTCCAAATTCCGATCCTA
>NC_047652.1:20165590-20186952 GCF_902201215.1 Prunus dulcis
GACGTCGGATCCCTTAAGGGGGGTGGATTGTGAGATCCCACATCGACCAAACGGAGAGGGGGTGATGTGCCTTATATGGCACACATCGCATCCATCTAGTAGGAGGCCTTTTGGGAGCTCACTGGCTTCGGGTTCGTAGGAACTCCGAAGTTAAGCGAGTTGGAGGTTGGAGCAATCCCAGGATGGGTGACCACCCTGGGAAGTTGCTTCATGAGCTCCCAGAAACAAAACCGTGCGGGCTGGTGAGAATGTAGCCAGGCCCAAAGCGGACAATATCATGCTACGGCGGAGCCGGTCCGGGGTGTGACACTACTTTTGCTATCTTTCTTTATATTATATGTTTTGGAATCTCTCAAAGTAAACATATACTGAGAAAAAAAAATTACAGTGAAGATATAATCACTCATATAGACAACGAGAAATATTATGTGATTGGACAATGCTTCTGACTGATGTGTTGAGGTTTTCAAAAAAATACGCCATCATTTTATGTGATTGGACATGATAGAGATACATTATTGATTCTCCATGCAGCGTCATATTGACAACTTATTGAACACCTTTGACGTGTTCAAAGATTTAGACACACGCACCCATGATGACTTAAAACCATTGTCCAAATATTATATATGTAGATTATTATAATAAAACAGATACTTTTACACCCTTATATATTAAAGGAAACTAATACTTGTATTATTAAAAATTAGATAATAAACATTAAGGAAATATACTTGTAATGTTGGTTATTGCAAAATATATTTTTATGGTTGAAAGGAAAGTGAGTTATCAAAAAATTTTGAATATTCACGGAAGATACTTGTTGATGTAGGTTATTGAAGTTGAAATTAACAAGGATATATAACTATGGTTGAGAGGAAAGTGAGTTATCAAAAGGCATTTAGATTTTTTCATTATGAAATGGATGATTTATAGTTTCCCCAAGTTTTATAACGTCACAAGGAGTTCCTAGAAATTTTCGGTGTATTTTTTGGATTTTTAATTTATTTATTATGAATTTTAGAAGTTAAATTCCAGATAAATAATATTAAATCATATTAAGCGACATGTGGCAGCAGCTGAAGGTGGCGCCGTCAGTGTTTCTCCCAACAAGTGGCGACCCACGATTGGTCTATACCCTTTAATATTATTTTTCTAGTATTTAAATTTTAAAATGCATAATAAATAAATTAAAAATCATAAAAATACACCGAAAATTGCTACAAACTCCTCAGGACATCATCCTCGATTATGGAGGTCCAAAATCATGATTTAACATATTGGAGTTTATAGTAATCGTTTGACCAAATAACTTGAGTGTTGTATTATGAAACATTAACTAGTGTTCTAGATTGTTTAGAAACAAAGTTAAGTTTTTGTTATAAGTTTATATTTTTATAAGTGGAAGTTATATTTTCAGGGCTTGAGGACATAGAGAATGCCACAAGGAGTTCATAGGACTTTCTGATGTATTTTTAAGATTTTTAATTTATTTATTATGAATTTTAGAAGTTAAATCCCAAAAAAATAATATTAAATTATAGGAACTCACACGTGGCAGTTCCAGAAATGAGAGCTATCATTTTTTTGACAGATGGCGTCCTATGATTGCTCCACATTTCATTATTATTATATTAATATTTACCCTAAATTATTATTATATTGTTTGGATCGTGAATTATTATTATATTGTATTTAACCTAAATTATTATTATATTGCATTTAACCCTAAATTATTATTATATTCCTTTTTACCATAAACTATTATTATCTACCCTAAATTATTATTATATTAGTTTTTACCCTAAATTGTTATTATATTTCTTTTTATCTTAAATTATTATTATATTTCCTTTTACCCTAAATTATTATTATATTTCCTTTTACCCTAAATTATTATTATATTGCTTTTTATCCTAAATGACTATTATTTTGCAATATCACGTGGATTTAAATGAAAAATATATTTTAAACATAATTTAAATTTTACAAAAATTGTATTACAAGCTAAAAGATTATTTTTTTTAAAAAAGGAAAAAAACAAAAAGTGAACCTGCCCCACCCATTTTTCTTTGTTCTTTGAAATCACAACCCCAGCCCCTTCCCAACCCCGAACCCCATACCCCCCAAGACAACCATACACTTATCAGTACAACCCCAAATTGCTTCTGCTCTTACTTCTTATGCCTTCAGAAATCTTCCAGATCAACTTGTATTGGCTCAATATGCAACTCTTGGAATATTATCTTTGTCCCATCAAAAGAAAAAAAATACAAATATGGCTAAAACCCAAACCCAGAAAGAATGGTTTTTCAAATTTCATTAAAAAAAAGGAATTATGAGGGAAAAATCAAAATAGAAAAAGTGGGTATGATTACTAAACTAAAATCTGTGGGAAGTTCATGAAGAAAATGGTACATGAACATTTCTTTGTAAAATTTGGTGGAAAATCGGAATCTGTAAATAATAAAATAAAAGAAATATTAGGAAAAAAGGGAGGAAATTCATTCATCCCAGCTCAGCCCACTACCTCCCCTTGATTCTTACTACCCTAGCCTCGTAGCCACGCCTCCACCACGACCATCCCGCCCAACACCCGGCTCTCTCTCCCTCTTTCCAGCCCCATCGCCAGCCAACTGAGAAAAAAAAAACACCAGCAAAGCCACCCCATCCCCAACCCAACCATTCTCTCTCTCTGTGCAAAATGTTCTCAAGAACCCAGTTATTCTACAAAATTTGACAGAGCAACCAGAGATCTATAACAAATAGAGCCCCACTGCACAGATGAACACAGAAACAGAGTCCCCCAAATCAAAATCAAAATGCTAACTATGACATTAAACCAAGAAAAATATGAAATCTAAACAATACTTAGATCTGATCCAAAAAATAAAAAAAATATCCAGATTCTCTCTCTCTCTCTCTCTCTCTCCCCCCAAAACTTGGATGTGGAGTACGTTGTGGTGGGTTGGATTTGAGTGCGATGGTTGTGACTGTGGGTTTTCGCCGGAAGAAGAGAGATGGATGGTGACTGTTGGGTTTTCACAGAAAATCCCTTAAGCCAAGCACCAGCTGTGTAATAAACCACCAGCATCAATAATTCCAGTATTCCTGCGAAAGGGTAGAGATAAGAGAGAAGAGATGGGTTGTAATTTTTGTGATGGGTAATTTTAACCCGGTTGTAGCGTAAGGAGGATATTAATATTAGCCTTTTGATCAATCTAACGGGCCCAGTAAGTAGTCTCCGTAAGTAACCTCCGCACAAAATCTCCGCATTGTAGTCTCGCCGAATTATAGTAGATGTCCGATTTAGGTTTGGATATTGGGCTAACATTTTGTTGGTGAAAAGTTAAGAATTTGTATGTGAGTGAGAATCAGGATGTTCATTTTTCTTTCTTTTTGTGATTTGCTGGGGAAACATATTTGGTGGTTACTTGGTCAAGATTACCAGAAGACAGTTTTTTGAAAATTGAAACTGGGACTCGGGTTTGTTCTTTATCATCATTATCACTATTTCATGAATTCTATGAACCACGAGTTTTTTTTTTTTTTTTTTTTTTTTTTTTTTTTTTTTTTTTTTTTTTTTTTTTTTTTTGGGTGGGGGGGTGGGGGTGGTTGAAAGGGACTGGCGTTCCAAAGAGCCTATAAGAAAGGAATGGTTCTTTGGATTTCCTTTGCTTTCTCTTGCAGCAATGTTGAGAATTAAAGAGAGCCTATTGTTTTCGTGAAAGATGAAGACACCCAACAAAGAAAAAGTAAAAGAAATAGGAATAAAGTAGAGGCTCGAGATGGAGAAAGCTTGAAGCAACCTCAAAAAAAGATGAAGGTTCTTCAAAACAAATTAGGCATTTTGATCTAACACACACAAAATTAAATGTTCTCTGGCTTCTTCTAGTGTCGGTCCCAAACTTTTTTGTCTCCCAATTTACACTAAATTTAGAGCTTCATCTATATTCAATTTACACTAAAATTAAACGACTGAAAGGTCCTTAGTTTCTCCTTATACAATAATTAAAAATAATAAAAAAAATCTTTCAAAATGGTAATGGTATCTGTAATTAATGGTGGTACACGATAACTTGGATTCTTAACGGGCTAGCTTGTTTTAAGCCCATTTAATATTTTATATATTTTTAGAGAAAAATAATATAATATAATTATATTTATATCTTAAATTAAGTTTAATTTTTTCGTTTTCGTAATTATATATTTTAAAAATCAGTGTTTTCTTTATAAAAATGCTAAACAAATAAAAGGAAGTGTCATGAGCGCAACAATCTTTGAAGTGTGCTTATTATTTACACCAAAGCATTGAAGATGCTCTAAACTCGACGAAATTTCCTGCACTGGAACTTTACTACGTTACTTTTTTGGTAAATGTCTTTAATTACTATGTTCACACATGCCAGAGGGGCATCATCCGAGCTTCAGATTACATTAATATTGGAAAGATTTTCAAGGAAGAGTTATTTCTAGCCATTTAATGGCCAAACCCATTAGCTGAAGAAAGTTCTATAAATAGGTTGTTAGAAGAAGAAAAGAGGACCTCTGACTCAACACACAAAATCTATCTTTTTATCGTGCATCTTTCAATTCCTAGTCTAGGATTTTATCTTTCAAGCATTTTAGATTATCAAAATTCTTCATTTCCTATTGTAAGCTTACTTTCTTGCAATTTAATTTCAGTTGTCTTTAAATTCAAGTTTAATTCAAGTCCTTATCGCTTTTAATAGGCTGTTTTTCAGTGGCTTCTAATAGGCTGTTTTTCTTGTTATTATGTTTGTCCCATGTGGTTTGAAGTGTATTCTTAGATTTGGCTGGAATCCTTCATGTGTAGGGGATTTTGTGTTGTTCAATTCTTGTAATTGTCCCTGTTGTTAATGATTTCTCTATATTGTCTCATAAAAATAAAATAAAAAAGTAGGGGAATTTACTAGCTCCGCAGATTGAACATGGCGGCTACAGTTTCCCCGATTGCTAATCTTCAACTTCTTAACCGTCATAACTATGAAGATTGGAGTTTCCAGGTGAAAGTGTACCTGCTAGCTAAAGATGTTTGGGACGTTGTGGAAGCAGCCACTGAACCACCAACACCAGAAGATGGTGAGGCTGAGTTTAGGGCTTGGAGGAAGAATAATGCGAAGGCTTTACTTGCAATCCGGACGTGTTGCGGGGATGATACTTACCCTATAATCAAGGGCATTACCACAGCCAAAGCTGCCTGGGATGTGTTGGCTGAAAAGCTGAAGCCTTCTGATTCTGAAGAAGGTATAATCATACTGGACTTTATATTTTCTTTTTCATGCATGGTGTTAAGGTTGAAAGATTTAATTTTTTTTTATAAATATATTTATATGTTATCCTCCTACATATAAAAATAAAATCATGGCTCCGCAACTGATGATTGTTTTGGGTCTCATCCTCAAAATTTCATAATGCCCGTTTTACTCTCCAGCAGCAATTAATTTTATGGACTCCTTAATTACTGCATGTATATTGCTGGTTTTATTTCTATGGTGGGTTTTTTCAGTTTTGAATTTTGAGGTTTGTTTGTTGGATTCTTTTCTTCTTTTATTTTCTGTTGCCTTCTGTTCTTCTTTTATTGTTGTTTACTAGTTTTCATTCTCCAGTCAACCGTGCTCACAAAATAGGTATAATAATATATAATATTGCGCGATATTTGTTTAATTTTAATTTTTTGGGTGTAGCATTCTTTTTCTTTTTAGTTTGAGAGTATATATCTGGGTATTAAAGGGAGGTGATTTTCTCACTTTTATTTTCTCCACTTACACTCCCTTTTGCTTTTTAATACTTTTTAATTAATATTAGAAAAAGGAAAATGGATAGAAATGTAAGTATTTGTACCCCAAATTCTTAGTTTTTTTACCAAGTATGTACTATTTATCTTTGTTGTAGTTAATAGATAATAATTTTTATGGGCTAACATATAAATATGGTAGCAAAACCAAAGAATGCTACTAACCAAACTGTCATTAGGAGCTTAGATATGCAGAAAGCAATGTATGCATAATAGTCTCAGATTTTTATTCTTTCATAATATTAGTAAGTGATTGTACATGTTTATTAAAGAGAATTGTAGGGTAAAGGTAGAATAGGAAAGAGAAAGAACAAAAAACAAAAACAAAATTGATTAAAAAGTATTAAAAAGCAAAAGGGAGTGTAAAAATCAGCTCCCTTAATTTATTGGGGTGGTGTTTTTCATTTATTCTTGTCAAGTTTATTTGTTATTGTATATGTGGGAGAAATTATTAAGTAATAGAGACATACCACAGGTACGCAAGTAAAGTCTAGCTGTGAAACTGATGCCACATATATCTCTTTGTCAAAATAAGAACGGGAAAGGGGTCTTTTTGTTTTATTTTATAGAAATATGTTTTTATATATTTAATTTAAACAGGATGGCATAATTTTTATTTTTATGTTTGCTAAGAAACAGGGCATAATAATAATGATGAGAGCGATGTGAATTATGCTCCTTTGTACGATAGTTTGAAGCGTGGTGATTGGAATGCTGCAAAGGAGTTTATTGATCGACACCCCGAGGCACTAACACATAGAGGTTCATCAAGCGGTGGGACAGCTCTTCACGAGGCAATTGAGAGGAAGCAGTTACACATTGTGGAAGAGTTGTTGAAGCTGATGACAGAACCGGACTTGGAAATTGAAGATGACCTTGGTTTCACAGCTTTTTTCTATGCTTTGCAAAAAGGAATGGCCCCAATAGTTGCCAAAATGGTTAAAAAGAACCAGAGTTTAGTTACCATGCGTTTTACCAACGCAAATGATATTACTCCAGTTTTAGTCGCTTATACCTTGGGCCATTGGGAAATAGCTCGCTTTCTCTATTCTCTTACTCCAATCCATGTTTTGACTCAAGACAATAGTGGCCGCGATGGTGCTCAACTTATTACCGAGTGCTTTTTCCAGATAAATAAATTTGGTAATTTTGACATCATTTTCAAATATATATATATATAAATAACCAATTATAGTACATGTTGATTTGTGGCTGTTTTTATGATGAACCAACTATACTACAGATATTGGATGGGATTTACTTCAGAAGTGCCCAAAATTGGCCCTTACTGAAACTTACGCGACGGATCGCTCCCCTCTATATGCATTGGCTGGTTCACGTTTCGCATTTTCAAGTGGGGTTCCACTCAGATTTTGGCAACGCTGGATCTATAACAGTTAGTATTTTGTATTATCTTCTCTTTTCTCTTCGTAATATCAAACTAATTTTTTCATGTTAAAGTTATATATAGTGAGATGTACCAACTAAATATATATGTCTGATTTGATTTATTTTGTATTGCAAGGATAATTGAATTGAGACTGAAAAAAAAAGAAAGATATTAATTACATTAATACGAAATGAACCTTACAAGAGGTTTCTATTTTTTCTGTTTCCTTCTGACTTGATTTATTATGTATATATGAAGGAGTGCAAGTCGGCATATTCATTAGCTTTCGTTGTTCACAAAATACAGTGTCTGAATTCACATATATATCGTTAAATAGAAATAGAACAATACTACTTCAGACAAGTAGGAAAATGTATTGATTGGTTTGTGCTGCTTCCTCTTTAGATATACACGTACAACAACCTCAACCTGCTCCTATCAACTCTGATGTTTGTGTAAATTTTGAAGAACTAGAAGATGACAAAAGAAATCCAAGGGATCTCATTTCCTCAGGTACGTTACCATTTTCTCCTTGGTTTCAATATATTGCATCCTTTGTTATATTTTATATTTAAAAAAGCACATGTACAGTAAGGCAAAGTTTAATGGTACGGATTTCGGAATGCAGTTACGGGTTTCTTCCAAGGAGTTGTTAAGAATCTTCTCAAACTGTTAGGTACTCTTAGCTACATCCATCCACATTATTGATTCTTGGTTTAATTCTCACTTTTATAATACGTTGTAGATTAATATTGTTTTTACTGTTAACCTAGGAATCCATGACTTGCATGAAATAAGATTGCACCATGACCGAATTCTTCAAATTCTACCGCTCGTGTGTGACGTGGCAACACGTAGAAACCTTGACTCGAAGCAAACTGCCTTCGTGCAAAAGGCAATCTTTCGAGCTGTAGAACGAGGACAAGTGGAGTTCATTAAGGAGATGCGTAAGGCGAATCATAGAATCCCACTAACGATGGGGGATGAAAGCGACAGATCAATATTTCATTACGCCGTTGAATGTCGTCAAGAAAAAGTTTTTAGTCTTATATATGGGCTCAGTGAATATGTGAGGAATGCTATCGTTTCGACGGCAGATAAATTTAACAATTCTATCCTACATGCAGCAGGGAGTTTATCTGCACATCTTAATCATATTCAAGGTGCAGCTTTGCAAATGCAAAGAGAGCTACAATGGTTTAAGGTCAGATTTTCTCACTTTATTACATAAATGTAACCTTAGACAGTTACTTTGTTACATATCCCTGTAAAGATTTCAGAAAGGCATCGATGTTATTAGGAGTGGAACCATTTATTATATGGGACTTTCTATTTTGTTAGGTTTCCGATGTGGGACTCGTATATTCTTCAACAATCCATATAGACTATATATGTAATGTGAGTTTTCTTAATGAAATGTAGGAGGTGGAGCGTATTTTACACCCCCAGCACTTGGAAGTAAGAAATAAGACCGAGCAAATAACAGCACGAGAACTATTCACCAAGAACCACAAAAAATTGGTGAAGGAAGGAGAAGAGTCAATGAAAGGGACAACAACTTCTTGCACAGTCGTAGGTGCCCTCATTGTTACCAATATGTTTGCTGCGGCATTTACAGTTCCTAGTGGAAACAATCAAGATACAGGTTTTCCCATCTTCTTAAGAAAGAAGTTCTTTAGGGTTTTTCTTATTTCAGATTCTATATCACTCCTTTCTTCGACGACATCAGTGATGATATTCTTGGGAATTCTTACATCACGTTATGCAGAAGACGATTTCCTCAGGTCTTTGCCCACAAAAATGCTATTAGGCCTTTTCACCCTTTTTTTATCTATCGCCGCCATGATGGTTGCTTTTTCTTCAGCTCTTTTTATTATGCTTGAGGGAGAATCATGGGTATCTATTCCAATCAGTTTGCTTGCCCGCGTTCCAATCGCCTCGTTTGTGTGGATGCAGTTCCCCCTCTTTCTTGACATTTTCATGTTTACCTATGGAAGAGGAATATTTGACAAGAAATGCAGAGCTTGGGAATAAAATCCTGATTATGCGGTGTGATGTTTGTCTTTTGATCTCATGTGATGTTCGTCTTTGGCTTTGTCACTTTTAAGAAATTTTTATGAAACACGTAAAGAAAACACAATGTACGCGTGTGTTTCCATATATCTATTTCGTTCAAATAATACCATCCTTATAATTAACTTTGTTTGAATGTTTTATGAATTATGTAAAGAAAAGACAATATGTTGTGATTTCTATTGAAATGTTTCAGACTTGTGATTAGGATTTGTAATTCGTCTAGGGTAAATACCATACTCTTAGGGTTTACATGCTTGTTCGCGGTTTTCATTGATCTTAATGAGTTTCTATGTGTTGATATTTGACCTAAATACCTTAGGCGAATTGCATGTAGGAATGTATGAGTTAGCCTAAATACCATAGGCAATTCATGAAGAAGGAAAACTAAGCGGCGACATCAAATTGTTAGTTAATAGGTAGGTGAATAGGAGGCTAGATCGGATTACTAGTGGTGAATTCATTGTCCTAGTGCTTTTATCAATTTGAATTTCTCATCCTTGTGTTTCGTGACTTTCTTCTTATTTTGTCTTTTAATTTCGTTGTTAATTAAATCATTCTTTCAAAAATCCCTTTCATGTTTACGTGAGTATGCTACGTGTTTAATTTCTTGTTTATATAATTAGAGTAGTTAAAGTATTTTGTGAAGTAAATTAGGTTAGACTAATTGGAAGTTGAACTCAATATAATTGCAGCTTTATTATCACAATACAAATCCATGGGTTTCTGGGGTCCAAACCCAAGATCTCTCAACCATCTTCTCAACCATAGTAACTCGCACACAGCTTGAGCCATACCACGGTACTCGGCCTAGGCACTAGACCTAGACACCACTTTTTGCTTTTTACTCCACCAAGTAACAAGATTACCACCAACAAATGTGAAATATCTAGACGTAGAACGTCTATTAGTGACTGAACCAACCCAATCAGCATCCATATACCCTTCCACATCTGAATGACCATACTTGCAAAACATTAACCTATTTTTAGGAGTTACTTTCAGATACCTCAAAATGCGCATCATAGCACCCATATGATCTTCACTAGGAGAATGCATAAATTGACTCACTACACTCACTGCATTTGCAATATCAGAACGTGTATGAGATAAATAAATCAATTTCCCCATACGTCGTTGATAACGCTCTTTATTGTTAGGGACTTGATCAGGATACAACCCCAACTTATGATTCTGTTCACTAGGGGTATCAATTGGTTTACAATCCAACATTCCAGTTTTTGCAAGTAAATCCAGAATATACTTTCTTTTAAACAGAAAGATACCATGTTTAGGTCTGGCAACTTCAATCCCAAGAAAGTACTTCAAATCATCCAATGACTTCATCTCAAACTCGAAAGCTAGAATTCTAAAGATTTTGCATTTCTGCTTGATCATCTCCAATCACAATCATATCATCAACATAAATAATTAAAGCTGTCAATTTAGATTTATGACGCTATAGAAACAAAGTATGGTATGAGTTACTCTGCACATACCCAAATTTCTTCATAAATGCTGCAAATCTCCCAAACTACACTCTTGGAGACTCTTTCAATCCATATAAGACTTCCGCAACTTACACACAACACCTTCCTTAGAGGTTACAGGAATACCATGAAAGAGATCCAATTAAATCTCCTCTTTGAGGTCACCATGTAGAAACACATTTTTGACATCAAATTGTATTAAGGGCTAATCGCAGTTAGCAACTATGGACAATAGTACACGCACAGTATTGAGTTTTGCTACTGGAGTAAAGATCTCCAAATAATCCACTCTATAGGTCTGAGTATAACCCTTTGCTATCAATCTAGCCTTATAACTGTCAATGGAACCATCAGCTTTATGCTTCAAAGTAAACACTCATCTGCATCCAATAACTTTCTTCCCTCGTGGCAAAGGAACTAAATCCCATGTTTTATTCTTGTTTAAGGCATCTATTTCAATATTCATGGCATCCATCCATTTGGGGTTAGATAAAGCATCCTGCAGCTTAGTTGGCACACATACACTAGATAATTGACACAAATATGATGCATATGAGTTAGACAAACGATGAGTTGACACATAATGGCTAATATGATATTTAGGCTTGGCATGTATATAAGGAGAATATTGTAATTTAGGTTTCCCACGTCTGGTTCGTGGGGGTAACTGATCATTTGACACATATAGATCATTAGAAATTACCTCACTTGATTCACTATCACAAGTAGATTGGGGCACTGGTAGGGCATATGGGGTATTGCATTGAACTCATCCATACAAGAATCATTGTCATTATTTTCATATACAGGTGACTAGTCACCTGCTTCAATGTGATCAATTGTTTCGACACCGAGAGCACCCGCTTCATCTCCAAATATGGGCGATCGGTCGAGTTCCAAAGAGCGATCAATCGTTTCTTCGCAGAGACCACAAGTTTTATCTTCAGATATAGGCGACCGGTCACTTGCTTCAGTGCGACAGGTCGTTTCCTTCCCGAGAGCAGTATCTTCAAACACTTCATTCTCAATCTAAGACTCTCCAATTCACTCCTCTTTTCCCCCTCAATTGGAGAGGAAGGAGAGACATAATAGGAGACTTCTTCATGGAAAATCACTTCTAAAGTAACATGCACCTTCTGGGTAGGTGGATGATAGCACTTATGACCCTTCTGAGTAGAAGAGTAACCAATAAAGACATATCGCAGAGCACAATAATCAAGTTTATTTTGTTGATGAGAGTAGACATGAACATAAGCAACACAACCAAAAACTTTATGGGGCAACTTGAAGACTGAGACAGAGGAAACATGGTCACCAAACACATCATGCGAAGTCTTGAAATCAAGAACCTGGCTAGGAGTACGATTAATCAAGTAGGCAATACATAAAACAGCATGCCCCCAAAGATGATGGGGAACATACATTTCCAACATAAGGGAGTGGGCAACTTCAAGTAACTGACGATTCTTACGTTCAGACACACATTCTGCTGAGGAGTAAATGGGGTTATCGTTTGGGGAATAATACCTTGAGAAAGGAAGAAAGATGTCAAAGTGGTATTCACATATTCGCCTCCAGTATCAGTCCGGAATACTTTGACCCGAGCATGAAACTGAGTAGACATCATAGTAAAAAACTCTGGAAGGATGAAAGCAACATCATGTTTATTTTTCAACAAGAAAACCCACGTGAGTCGAGTACAATCATTAATAAATGTGACAAACCAATGAAATCCGTTCGAAGCAACGCGAGCTGGACCCCACATATCAGAATGCACAAAATCAAAAGGCTTTACAGCTTTACTGTCACTCAAAGGGAACACAGTGCGATGACTCTTGGCCAAAATACATGTCTCACACTTAAAACTGGACTCATCACAAGAGCGGAATAAAGATGGAAATAGACGCTTAAAGTAGACAAATAAAGATGGATACCATAACCAAATTTGCTCTTTGTCTTTGACACTGCAACTTTGAAGAGTATTAATAACACAATCACGAACTGGTGCAGAAGGCAATGTCAAATAATATAACCCCTTATCCGCTTACCTTGCCCAATCATCTCGACTTCCTGAAAAGAGCATTGTGTAGGATAGAAAGTAGCAGAAGTATTAAGTGTATCAAATAATCAATCAACAGATAACAAGTTACAATGGATACTGGGAACTAGTAACGCACTAGAGAATGACAGAGTAGGAGTGAGAGAGATTGTGCATTCACCAGTAATTGGAGAAGGCAAGCCATTAGTACTAGTTATGTATGGGTCACAGGTGTTACTAGACAACTCATCAAAAAATTTAGTGTCATAAGTAATATGATCAGAAGCACCAGTGTGAATTATCCAAGTATTGGAGCTAAAACCTGGAATAGAATCAGAAACACACAAATTTGCAGAGGCTGCAGCAACAACACCAACAATGGAGTTATCACCCATGATTACAGCAGAAACTCAACAGATCACTTCAGAGTATACAACAGAACACAGCAGAGGCACAAATACGACAGATGCACGAAGACATGCACGAACACAGTAGAGTATACAGCGAAACACAACAAAGGCATAAATACGGCAGATGCACGAATACAGGAATGACACGAACACTACAACACAACATACAAGTCTAGGAGGGCACACACGGCACATGTAGAGAGAAAAATATAAGGATAGAACACGAGTGGGCACAACACACATGTCACCAGAAAAGTTGGACCTGATACCAAGTCAAACAATATTGGTAGAATATTTTTCAGGTTGTATTTCATTCTCCAAAATAAGGTATTTATAATACAAGGATGTAACCCTAGTAGGGTCAAACTAGGAAACAAGATAAAATTCTAATTACACAATATCTGTACAGAAGGAAAGAAATATAATCCTAATAAACTAGGAAATAAATATCCTAATTAAACTCGGATCTTGCTAACAATTTTAAGTATTTATTTAATGCCAACTATTTTTTATTATTGCTTTTGTGTCTACACTTTATTCAAAAATTGAATTAAAATTTATTAAAAACATTTATGACTCTTTAAACTAGGGAGTATGCTTGGAGTTGGGATTTTATAGAGAGCTCCTAAAATAGCTTTCTACTGCTTTTAGCTAAATTTTAACTAAAAAATAGAGAGCATAATTGTGGATGCTCTAATAAGATTTACTCTCTTATGAGGTCTCTTCCACTTCTTTTACGATAAGGTCTATATGTTTTTTTTCCTTTCTCCACTCGTGTTTTACTGGCATGTATGTATGTATTTTTTTTTCCTTAAGTAACCCAAACAAATTTCTTTAGACTACTGTGATTGTGGAATCATTGCAATAATATATTAAATCAAAGAAAAACAAACGCTAATAGATCAAACGACAATTATTCCCTCTGACATGATTATTGTTCCTTTCTTCCTTCCTTCCTTTCTCTCGAAAATGAGTTCCTCATTCCTTTCCCTTTATCTTTTCTCTTTTCTGTTTCTTCTTTGTCATTTTTGTCTTCTCTCTCATTTTTCTTCTTTTCTTTATGTTTCTTCCTTGTCATTTCTTTCTTCTCTCTCTTTTCTTTTTATTTCTTCTCTCTTTTCTTGTTCCTCTTTCTCTCCGCCATGTTTATTCTCTCTCTTTCTTTCTTTTTATCTTCTCTATTTATTTATACGATCCTTGAAAAATGAAAATCATCCTTTAAAATGAATGAATAAATAAATAACCCTCGCACCCGAGTCGATAATCCAAGCGAATTTTTGAGAGAACGTATGAAAAGTAGAACCTTTGATGGTGGCGATAGAAGCACGAGTCTGCGTAGCCAGGTTAGCAAGATCGACCGCATGCTGCTGTGAGTCTGCAATAAGGGGGAGAATTGTAGGGGTTCCTGACATCGCAGCGGAAGTAAGATGTGATATGAGAATATGAGGAATTTTGATTTGAGGAATTTGATGTACGAAGTTTATGTAGGAATTGGATTTGAGAGGTATGTGTATAAGATTTGAGGGGGATTTTGATAAGAGGATTTGAGGACTTTAGATTTGAGGGATTTGGATTTGGGGAAAAATATGAGGAATTTGATATTGTGTTTTGGATTTGAATATGAGAAATTTGATATAAGGGTTTAGAGACAACCTAGGATCGATTGCTCTGATACCATGCTAAAATATGAATTTGGTTTGAATACTTTGGGTTAGGTTTTATTCTTCTCCATAAGGAGGTATATATAGGAGTTTACATGAGTGCTTTACAAGGGAAATAGATACAGTAATCAATTAGGATAGTATCTCCTAATTATACAATGATTTGTCCACTATATAGAATAGGAAAATTAATCAAGGAAATAAATCTCGTTGATTAATTAGGAGACTCACGTCAATAGAATTTATGACGATTAATAATAATAAAACTCAAATTCTTTCTTAAGTTGCGTAATAAGATTTACTCTCTTATCAGGTCTCTTCCACTTCTTTTACAAGAAGGTCTATATTTTTTTTTTTTTGTTTCTCCACTCGTGTTTTACGGGCATGTATGTATGTTTTTTTTTTCTCTTAAGTAACCCAAATAAATTTCTTTAGACTACTGTGATTGTGGAATCATTGCAATAATATACTAATTAAACCAAAGAAAAACAAACTCTAATAGATCAAAAGACATATATTCCCTCTGACATGATTATTGTTCCTTCCTTCCTTCTTCTCGAAAATGAGTTCCTCATCCCTTCCCCTTTATCTTTTCTCTTTTCTGTTTCTTCTTTGTCATTTTTGTCTTCTCTCTCATTTTTCTTCTTTTCTTTATGTTTCTTCCTTGTCATTTCTTTCTTCTCTCTCCTTTCTCTTTTCTTTTTATTTCTTCTCTCTCTTTTCTTGTTCCTCTTTCTCTCCACCATCTTTATTCTCTCCCTTTCTTTCCTTTTGTGTTCTCTATTTATTTATCCGATCCTTGAAAAATGAAACCATCCTTAAAAAAAATAAAAATAAAAACCCTAGCTGCACGAGAGAGTTGAGAAAGAGAGAGATGGAGGTATGTAATTAAGATGTTATTGTTTATATATTATGATATATGTTTTATTTTTGGTTCTCACTGTATTAATTAGCGTACCAAATAAAATTTGGTTCTCATTGTTTATATAGATCTTCCATACCCCAAAAAAAAAAAAAAAATTTAGCACACTCCTCGAAAAATTTCTGGTTCCACATTGGGCACAAGATATTTAGACTAAGGCTTCAATCTGGTGCTTTACGATGTATACTAACATACAACCTGTAGATTTGGCTGTAACCGAAACAAGATGATTCACGCTTGTATTTCAATTGAATTTGAGCAACATCTGCAACATTTTTATATTTCTTTTTTGTTTGACACTAAAAAAAATTTATTTTTGATACGCACACCTTCCTTTTTTATACAACACTTGCCAACAATAATCTTTTTGGCCTAAGTCCCAAAAATAGTTGAATGGAAACAAATTATGTCCTTCTGTTCCAACTCAATCTGTGAGTGTGTGTGTTTAATTTTCTTTTTCTTGTTTGTTCTAACGTATATGCTCGATTGATATAATGCCACCATGGGTCAATTGGCAGATTGAACATGGCAGCTACAACTGTCACTAGTGCAATCCCTAATCCCCCAGTTCTTAACCAGCTTAACTATGAAGATTGGAGTTTCCGGGGTTAAACTCTACTTGTTAGCTGAAGATCCACTCAACCTCCTAAATCAGAAGATGGTGAAGCTGAGTTTAAGGCTTGGAGGAAGAAAGATGCCAAGGCTTTAATTCTAATCCAGAATTATTGCGGGTCTGCTAATTACCCTTTAATCTTGGGCACTAAGACCGCCAAAGCTGCCTGGGAATCTTTGGCCGAAAATCTAAAGCCAGCTCTAGTTACGTAGTCAAAACAAGCATGCATGTTTTACACCTAAATGACTGACAAAATGGTGGACACATCACGAAACGCACGAGGCATCTGTATATATGTATGGTTCGATAACGGTTACTATATTTTCATTTTTTTTATTTTTATGATGGTACAGCTGCAGTAGTAAACATTATTTCACTGTGCACAAGGCTGAGTAAAACTATATTGCATTTTTCTTCCATCACAATAGGTAGAATATTCATATCGTGGGTGTTTTATGCATTCGTAATTGAATTTTTAAGTGTTTACTTGTATGTGTATGATTGCTAACAAATTTTTTGATTGAGTGTAGGACATATGGCATAAATTTCTGGCAAATATATAAAATGGTTTTTTTTTAAAATAGAAATGGTCCCTGAATTTATGCTCGAGTTCCATTTTGGTCCTCTAACTAAATTTTTCAATCCATTGGTCCTCCAACTCTCTCTTTTGTGTTAAATTTGTCCCTCCATCAAATTAAGGGGTAAAATTGTCAATTTGTGCTCTAATATCCTCTAAAACGACCATTCCATCTTTGTACCAAACATTTCCCTTCATAAGACGTTTCTCTTATGGAATAGAGTTTCAATTTTGGGGAGAGAGTAATGGCTTATGGAGGGAAATGTTCGTTACAGAGTTGAGTTGGTGGATTTAGGAGATTAGTGCCCAAACTGTTGGTTTTACCCCTCAATTTGATGGTAAATTTGATAAAACTTGACTGGTGTGACTAATTTGACACTAAAGAGAAAGTTGATGGACCAATGGAGTGAAAAATTTAATTGAATGACTAAAATAAAACTCGTACATAAGTTCAGGGACTATTTCGATCAAAACCCTAGTATAAACGTATGGTTGTATTTCCTTCATCAGTTTAAACTTATTGTGTCTTAATTCTCATAGAGACTTCTAGTCAATATTAGTTAAAAGAAACACTGTTTGACAAACTTTTTCACAAATCATAGTTTAACACATATGCTAAATCCAAATAAAAAAGATCTGTAATATTAAATCATAAACTTTCGTAGGACCTGAAGGCGATGCCAATGACTTGTACATGCCTTTCTTCCAAACTTTGTTAGACAATGATTGGGATGCTGCCATGGAGTGTGTTAGGCAACATCCTGAGAAACTAAATGCGACCTTTGAACAATTCGACAATGGGACAGCTCTTCATTTCTTAGTCTCAAACGGGAGGTTTGAAATTGCAAAAGAGTTGGTGCAGCTAATGAGCGAGGAAGACTTAGAAATACTAGACTCTATTGGTCGAACAGCTCTACATTTAGCTTTATTACATCGAGGAGATTCCCATCAAATAGTTAAGTTCATGGTTGAAAAGAACAAGAAATTACTTAGCATTCGTTTTAACAATGATGAAATTGCAATTCCATTTGTCTTGGCGACTATAGAAGGAAGGGTAGCAATGTCTCAGTATCTCTATTCTGCCTCTCCACTGGAAACTCTGGAGGACCTTGCCTATGCCGGTGTAGTTATGTCTCCGTGTGTGGTGAAAAGCCGATTTGGTAGGTATAAATACCCTTCTGTTTGTGCTGCACTTTAGCTCTCCTCTTTACTAGCGGTGACTTAAATATGTTCCTGTCACTAGTAAAAAAAACCCTTTGCGCGACGAAAAATTATTCGTCGCACAAAGTCACTTTGCGTGACAAAAAAAAAACTTCGTCGCTCAAAGTATTGCGCGACCACATTTTGCGCGACGAAAAACAATTCGTAGTGCAAAGTCACTTTGCGCGACAAACTTTTGCGCGACGACTATACATCGTCGCTCAAAGTGACTTTGCGCGACGAACTTTTGCGCGACGACAATACATCGTCGCTCAGAGTCTTGCGCGACCAAATTTTGCGCGACGAAGTTATTGTTTCGTCGCGCAAAGTAGCTTTGCGCAACAACAATACATCGTCGCTCAAAGTGACTTTGCGCGACGAAACAGTAACTTCGTCGCGCAAAGTCCTTATAAAAATAAAATATATATATTTTAAAATCTTTGCATGACGTAATCCAAACATTTCGTCGCCTAAACTAATTTATTTTTGTTTTTTATTTTGTATGCATATAACACTTAAGAAATTAAACAGTATATATATTTATTAAGTAGCTTTAAATTTATTATTTTAGATCGGATCGGATTTTTGTTAGAAAAATATATTATTGTTGTTCAGATTGGGTTTTTGTTAGAAAATATATTTTTTAAATTGACGATCGAATTAGTTCATTGTATTCATATAGGGTCAAGGAGTGTAGCTGTAAAAAATCATCAAAATCGGAGTTAACATAACCGTTAAATCGTGATTTTTCATTATAACCGTCGAAAAGTTTTGTCCCATTACTTGATCTCTGAATGTTTATTTTTTTCCGATTTTTGGCGTATATGATCTCGAAGTATAAACAAACAAGTTTGACGGTTGGATCGTTGAAACTAGTTTTGGTGAATGCATATGCCATCAAAACAATATATTCACTAACAATTAAGAGTTTATTTATACTTTCATTAAATATAACATAAGATTTTGTGGTATCCACTAGTGTAAATATTTTAAATTGAAGATCAAATTCAGTCATTGTATTCATATAGGGTCAAGGAGTGTAGCTGTAAAAAAAATCATCAAAATCGGAGTTAAAATAACCGTTAAATCGTGATTTTTCATTAGAACCGTCGAAAAGTTTTGTCCCATTACTTGATCTCTGAATGTTTATTTTTTCCGATTTTTGGCGTATATGATCTCAAAGTATAAACAAACAAGTTTGACGGTTGGATCGTTGAAACTAGTTTTGGTGAATGCATATGCCATCAAAACAATATATTCACTAACAATTAAGAGGTTATTTATAAGTTCGTTAGATATAACATAAGATTTTGTGGTATCCACTAGTGTAAATATTTTAAATTGAAGATCAAATTCAGTCATTGTATTCATATATGGTCAAGGAGTGTAGCTGTAAAAAAAATCATCAAAATCGTAGTTAAAATAACCGTTAAATCGTAATTTTTCATTTATAACCATCGAAAAGTTTTGTCCCGTTACTAGATCTCTGAATGTTTGTTTTTTGCGATTTTTAGGGTATACGATCTTGAAGTATATACAAATAAGTCTGACGGTTGGATCGTTGAATGGTGTGTGTATATATATTTATTTATTAAGTAGCTTTAAATTTATTTATTTTGTACGCATAACACTTAAGAAATTGAATAGTATATATATTTATTAAGCAGCTTTAACCTTATTTATATTTTAAATTGTAAAATAAAATAATTTTAATTTTATTATTCATAACAATTATTTTTATAAATATTGTGTTACGAACCAATTTTTCGTCTCTCAAAAGTTTGCGCAATCAACAGTTTGTCGCGCAAAACTCTAAAAATTTGGACGGGTACCAAAAATGGGACGCGGGATTTTTTAAAAAAATAAAAAAATTTTAGACTTTGCGCGACCAATATTTTTTGTCGCTCAAAACTTTGCGCGACCAATATTTTTTGTTGCTCAAAACTTTGCGCGACCAATATTTTTTGTCGCTCAAAACTTTGCGCGACCAATATATTTTTTTCGTCTCGCAAAAATTTGGGCGGGTACCAAAAATGGACGCGGGAATTTTTTTAGACTTTGCGCGACCAGTATGTTTTTTTCGTCGCGCAAAAATGTAAAAATTTTGGCGGGTACCAAAAATGGGGCGCGGGAATTTTTATTTTTTTTAAACAATTTTTTTAGACTTTGCGCGACCAATAATACTATATTCGTCACGCAAAAATTTAAAAATTTTGGCGGGTACCAAAAATGGGACGCGGGGATTATTTTTTTTAAATAATTTTTTTGACTTTGCGCGACCAATATTCTCTATTCGTCGCGCAAAAATTTAAAAATTTTGGCGGGTACCAAAAATGGGACGCGGGGATTTTTTTTTTAAAATAATTTTTTTTGACTTTGCGCGACCAATATTCCTCTATTCGTCGCGCAAAAATTTAAAAATTTTGGCGGGTACCAAAAATGGGACGCGGGGATTTTTATTTTTTTTAAATAATTTTTTTAGACTTTGCGCGACCAATATGTTTCGTCGCGCAAAAGGTTGCGCGATTAATATTCCAATATTTTTCGTCGCGCAAACCTCTGTGCGACCAACACTATTTTTCGTCGCGCAAAGTGATACGGTTTTTAAAACTGAAATAACTCCACCATTTTCTCAATGCCTTTCTCTACTCTTACCTCTCCTTTCTCTTTCCCTCTCCCCAAATCCCACCATTTCTCTCACTCACTCCTCTCACTTAATCTCTCATCTCTCTCTTCACTATCTCTCACTCTCTCTCACTCACTCTCTCATCTCTCTCACTCACTCTCTCATCTCTCTATCACTATCTTCTCTAATTCTCTCACACTCACTTCTCCCTCTCATTCTCATTCACTCTCAATCTTGCCAAAAGGTATATTCTCTCCAAATTTTAAATTTTTTTCATTAATATGTGTTTTTTGAGTTAATTTTGAGTTTGTGTGGGTTTTGGGGTTGAGTAAAGGGGAGGGATTGGAGTTTGGGTTGGATTTGTGGTATAACAATTTTAGGGGAGATTATGCCTTTTTTTTTTTTTGGTGGTTATTTGACCATATTTATTTTTTTTGTAGGGAATCATCGAGACTTTGACGGCTAAAGTTGAGGATTAGGAAGCTATCAAAACATATCCTCCACCACTACCACCACAATACGCTTGTATTAGGATTTTATTATT
>NC_047652.1:20188352-20204249 GCF_902201215.1 Prunus dulcis
GGAGCAATCCAGAATGGTGACAGGGCATCTTTCTTCCATACATAGTATGCACCAATTCTAAGTTTTTGCGGATGAACTGCAGGAGTTGGGGAGTATTGTACATCCTGTACATCGTGAAACTAAAAATCTGACAGATCGTATGACACCAAGGGCCCTATTTACCAAGAAGCATAAGGAATTGGTGAAAGAGGGCGAAAAGTCAATGAAACAAACAGCAAATTCTTGTACCGTTGTGGGTGCTCTCATTGTGACCATGATGTTTGCTGCAGCATTCACAGCTCCTGGAGGAAATAATGGAGATATTGGTCTTCCTATATTCTTGAATGAAAAGGTGTTCAAAATTTTTATATTCTCAGACGCTATCTCCCTATTTTCTTCCACAACTTCAGTAATGACATTTCTGGAAATTCTCACATCACGTTATGCTGAAGATGATTTCCTCAAATCATTGCCTAGAAAAATGATATTAGGCCTTTTCACTCTTTTTATATCTATCGTCAGCATGATGATTGCCTTTTCTTCTGCCCTTTTCATTATGCTCGACGGAAAACCATCCATTGTCATACCAGTCATTTTGCTTTCCAGTATTCCAATTACCTCGTTCATAAGGATGCAATTTCCCTTCCTCGTTGAGATATTTATTTCTACTTATCGAGCAGGGATCTTTAACAGGAATGTCGAACCTTGGCCTTAGATTCCTATGTTATCTTATGTTTATGTTCGATGTTGTTACTTTTTTCAATAAGCTTGTAAAGAAAAGACAACGTATGTGTTGTGCTTGTTGGACCCTACAGTAGAATCCAATCCAATCCAACTTCAATTTCTATTTTCGAGTTAGTTACACAAGCGCTCTGTATTATTATTATTTTTTCGATATTCTATTATTGAACGCGAATCATGCAGTGTTTGGAATCTGCGGACATGATTTACACAAACACTCATAATTAAACACACCAATCTGGCTAACCACACAGTGGTTCTAACTCTGATTCTCTCTCCCTCGCTCAGAGATCGAAGTGTATCGATCCGTCAATGTGGTCCACGCTTCTGTAGCAGAATGACAATTGATCATCTCAGAGAAAGCATCATCTGAAAGACTAGCGGCAACGAAGTTCAAGATTGTTGTATCTATAGCTTCCCATTCCTTAGAATTACCATTATTAGAATCAGTAGGAGCCACAACAATACCATCAAGAAATCCAGATAGGCGATGAACTTCGAGAAATTTTTCCACTTGATAGCTCCATTGAACGTAATTACTCTCATCAAGTTTCAGTGTAATGTAATCGCATGCATTATGAAGCAAATCCAACGGAGTAACAGAATTCTTCCCCATTTTAAGCAATTAGGGTTTACATAGTAAAATACAGAGATTGAAATTGAGTTGCAGAAAAGGAACAAAGCAACCACAAACAAGAATTCTAAGAGAACGAAGAACAAGACGCGAAAATCTAGAAAATAGAGATGTGTCAACACAGAAGCCTTTGAAGAAAGCAAAATCTCAAGCTCAAAGAACAGAGAGATTCGAATACCGGTTACCGGAGAATGAAGCAGCGAAGCAAGGATCGCCGATGATAATCAGAGGCGCTCCTCTGACACCATGATAGCTCCCTTCAGAGACTCCATGTGGATAAACTCAATTAAGCTTCACAAAACTCCCCACGTGAACAATACACGTGGCACAAGACGAAGGCTTCAATTTGGTGCTTTAGGATGTACACTAACATACAACCTGTAAATTTGGCTGTAACTGAAACAAGATGATTCACACTTGTATTTCAATTGAATTTGAGTAACATGCGCAACATTTTTATACTTCTTTTTTGTTTGACACTAAAAAATTTATTTTTGATGCGCACACATCTTCGTTTTTTATACAACTTGCCAACAATAATCTTTAATTCCCAAGTCCTTTTCCAAGTCTTTTGCCAGAGTCTTTTTTAATTGGTGATTTGTTAGCTTGTTTTTTGCTCTTCGCTGATTTGTTATCTATAAATCAAAAGTGAGTTTGTCTATATCCTTGCACTGCCAGAGAGCATGCATAGTGGACTCCCCTTCCCTATTGCATCTGGTGAAAAGTGGAGAAGGAATCACTTTCTTTGTAGATAAGTTAACTGCAGTTGGAAGAATTAGCTTTGATGTTTCTAGTTCGTGGTATTGTATCTATGTCTCTTCTCACTTGACATTTCAATAAATTTTCAGCCCCTCAATCTCTCTTAGTCACTAGAAAACAAATATACACGAGAGACACATGGTTGCAATTGATGGTATATTTTTGTGTCTATCTCTTTTAACTAATACCCAAGGTTTTTCTGAATGCAAGCATGGGTTTCAAGGTTATGCGCATTATACGCATAAAATATTTCTTCCTAGGCCATATACGCATTATCTATCAAGGTGGCGGCCCTAAAATATTTTCATGAAGACCCTACTTACTACTCACCAAAGTTTGGAGTACATTTAAAAAAGGTTTAAATACTTTTTGGTCAGTGGATTCTACATGAAAATTCAATTCCATCATTAAGTAAAAAATTTAGCCAAATTGATCATCGTGTTTTTTAAAATTTACAATTTATAGACATTTTGTTATCTTCAGTTCAATGAAGTTTTTATTTTTATTTTTTAAGGAAGCACCTTTAATCTTCTTCCCTTTAACTCAACAAGTTAGGGTGTATTATGTTATTATAACAAATTGGGGGAAATAATCATGGGAAGAACATAACGAAATGTCTATAAATTGTAAACTTTGAAAAACACATTGACTAATTTGACTAAAAAAATTTCTCAGTGACCAAATAAATATTTAACCCTAAGAAATTACTGCCCTAAATACTAGAAAAACCGCACACTCTTGAATCTGAGTCCATTACTAAACAATTGATGGTATAATATAATAATATATAGATGCTTTATAAATGTTTTGTTCCTGAACTGATAGGAACTATATACGTTCTTAAGCTTAGTACCTCTTAATAATGAGGCAACACTTGTTGAACCTAATATACCTCTTCGTGAGATAACAGGTGTTGAACTTAATACCTTACTGAGATAATACTTGGGGTCGGTCTTTTTTAATTGCCAAGTCTTTTTCCAGTCTTTTTTAATTGCCAAGTCTTTTTTCCAAGTCTTTAGCCAAAGTCTTTTTTAATTGGCTTGTTTTTGGTCTTTCGCTGATTTGTTATCTATAAGTCAGAAGTGAGTTTGCCTATATCTATGTGCACATAGTGGGAATTTACAAGCTAGCTTCTACCTGCAGCCTTTTTACAACTCAATCTCTGAGTGTGTTTGTTTAATTTTCTTTTTCTTGTTTGTTCTAACGTTTATGCTCTCGATTGACATAATACCACCATGGGTCAATTGGCAGATTGAACATGGCAGCCACAACTGTCACTAGTGCAATCCCTAATCCCCCAGTTCTTAACCAGTATAACTATGAAGATTGGAGTTTCCGTATTAAACTCTACTTGTTAGCTGAAGATCCTTTGGGACGTTGTGGAAGCCACCACCGAACCTCCTAAACCAGAAGATGGTGAAGCTGAGTTTAAGGCTTGGAGGAAGAAAGATGCCAAGGCTTTAATTCTAATCCAGAAATATTGCGGCTCTGCTAATTACTCTTTAATCTGGGGCACTGAGACCGCCAAAGCTGCCTGGGATACTTTGGCCGAAAAGCTAAACCCAGCTCAAGGTACGTAATCAAAACAAGCATGCATGTTTTACACCTAAATGACTCTGACAGAATGGTGGGCACATCACGAAGCGCGGCATCTGTATATATGTATGGTTCGACTGTATTTTCATTTTTTTATTTTTATGAAGGTACAGCTGCAGAGTAAACATTATTCGACTCTGCACAAGGCTGAGTAAAACTATATTGCATTTTTCGTCCTTGACAATAGGTAGAATATTCATATTGTGGGTGCTTTACGCGTTTGTAATTGAATTTTTAAGTGTTTACTTGTATGTTAATGATTGCTAACAAATTTTTTCATTGAGTGTAGGACATATGTAGCATAAATTTCTCGCAAATATATAAAATGCTTTTTTTTAAATAAAAAAAATTGAAATGGTCCTTGAATTTATGCTCGAGTTCCATTTTGATTCTCTAACTAAATTTTTCAATCCATTGGTTCTCCAACTCTCTCTTGTATTAAATTGGTCACTCCATCAAATTTGTCATCAAATTAAGGGGTAAAATTATCAATTTGTGTTCTAATCTCCTCTAAAACGACCATTCCATCTTTGTAACAAACATTTCCCTCCATAAGACGTTTCTCTTATGGGATAGAGTTTCAATTTGGAGGAGAGAGTAATGGCTATGGAGGGAAATGTTTGTTACAAAGTTAGGTTGGCCAATTTAGGAGATTAGTGCCCAAACTGATTGTTTTACCCCTCAATTTGATGGCAAATTTGATAAAGCTTGATTGGTGGGACCAATTTGACACTAAAGAGAAAGTTGAAGGACCAATGGTGTGAAAAATTTAGTTGACTAAAATAGAACTCATGCATAAGTTTAGAGACCATTTGGATCAAAACCCCAGTATAAAATTATGGTTGTATTTCCTTCATCAATTTATACCTCGATGGCCCAAAATGGAAATAAAAGCATATGGACCTTAATTAAAAACTCAATGGACTCGAACGAATATAGAAAAAGCAAGTGGACCAAATCCACTACCACCTTAAAAGGTTTAGAGATGGGACCTAGATGCCAATTGAGTGTCTATAGAATTACTCATTTTGACTTAATTAATTGATATTTTCTTATCATGTGTGCGATGCAGAGGAGTTGTTTCCGTTGGTGCCACGGGAAGACTTGAATATCAATCCGACGTCGAATGATGGTATGTGATCTCTCGTAAACACTTTTTTTTTTTTTTTTTTTCTTGTTCTGTTTCCCTTCAATATCTAATCTTTAACTTATCCACTGACTGACAAGAATTTTCAAGAATTTTGTTTGACTGAGTTGGACGCTGACATTCTTAGCAAATTGTAATTTATTAAAACAATAAAAACTTGGCAGAAAATGAGAGTATCCATATCGATGAGTTCGGCCTCCATCAACCCTTCATTGTTAATGTGATAAGGGGCGATTGGGATTTAGTGAAGGAGTATCTTAGTCGAAATCCCGAAGCAATCAGAGAAAGAGGTTCAATATCAGGTGCGACAGCTCTTCACCTGGCTGTTTCGTATGAGAATGTAAATATGGCGAAAGCGTTGGTGGAGTTGATGACGGAGGAAGACTTGGAAATACAGGACGCTAATGGTGCAACAGCTATGGTCTACGCTTCGAATAAAGGAATCACAGAATTGGCTAAGTGCATGATTGAAAAAAACAAGAAACTGATTAGCCTTCCATGTCCTCCAGACAACATAATTCCACTTGTCCGGGCTTATTCTATCGGCCATTGGGAATTGGCTCGCTACCTCTATTCTGTTACTCCACTCGAAGCTCTGTTGCAAGACGACGGCTGCGGTGGCGCTGAGATTGTTTCGGAGAGTTTCAGGGCCAAAAAATTAGGTACGTGTTTCCAATGTAACCTTTTGCCATATAATAAGATTCATTCGTTTTTCTGGTCACTCCTCCTCTACCCTTTTTGTAGATATTGCATTGGATTTAATTCGGCGTTGCCCAAACTTAGCCGTTGCTAAAAACTACTCTGGGTTGACCCCTTTGCAAATGTGCGTTACTATGCGCTCTGGATTTTTAAATGGAATGCATCTCAAATTTTGGCAACAATGGATTTATGACTGTTAGTATTACATTCTCTCTACTATTTATTTAAAGTTATGTCCCATATTTTTTTTTTTCGGACTTCATATAATAATTTATTTTTTGGTCTAATTAAAATACGAAAGTAAAAACAGAAAATTAAAATCAACACCTCCTGTGGACTTTTCCCAATATCAGCCACCCACACTTTCCACCTTAGTCACCAAATTGATTTTCCCACCCAACCCCAGCAACACACCCCCCCTCGGTTTTGATCTCCCTAGCACCGACCAAGCCCAATAGATCTCTCTCTCTCTCTCTCTCTCTCTCTATCTCCCCCCTAATCAATAACTCATGCACTATAGCAGCCAAACCACCGCCTGAGCCAACCTACCCGGGGCACTTACCCCCACACCCGACTCTTTCCGACGCACACAGAACCTACACCCACGAACTCTCCAAGAATGCCACCAGTCCGTTGTGGCTGGTATCCACCTTTTGGATACGAGCCCGCAGTTGGTGATGGCTGGGCTTCTGCCCTAGTGATTGCAGCAAAAAGCCAAACACAACCCAAAGCCTAGTAAATAAGTTCGAATTTTCATCTCTCCGGTGATAAAGAAATGATTACAAATCAATTACTGTTGACTACTTGAATTACAAATCAATTACTTAAATTTCATTATGAAATGCTAAGAGAACCACATTATTGTACCACGATGTGTGGCACGTATAAAAATGAAACCTCTACTTGTATCGGTATATCCTATTTCTATTAAAGCGGTACTAGTATACAATATAGTAAAATATGTTCTCTTTCGTTTGAAGCACTTTGTGTTCAGAGGCAAGCCGAACTCCAAGTGGAGATTAATCCCACCATTCAAGTGTGAGGATACCTCATAGTATTTACCAACCAAAAAATATATGTATATGTTCTCCTAACATCACATATTTATTATTGTTGTGTATTAAAGAGGTATGGTAAAAATAATGTGTTCTTATACCATCACTCATTCATTATTGTTGTATATATGCACATGAACTTCCATGTTCACGACACAAAAATCACTATATATAGGGGAAAGCTCTTACATCAAAAGGAAACATTTAACGTATTGATTAGCATTTGTTCTTGTGTTGATAACTTGATAGGTATACACGTACGACCTGATTTAGCAGTTTATGATATTCGCATAAATGTTGAAAAAGGAGAAGATGGCCCAATTAATGAAAGGGATCTCATAGTTCGCTCAGGTATAATATATCCGAAAGGTGGCATTACGGTTTTTACTGGTCTTTTTTATTTATTTTTAATTTTGATTTCTAGGTTGAATAAGGCCAGTTTTGATTGTTTTGAAGATCAACATTGAGGTTAAAACTTAACATTGTGATCAAAGTATACATGGTTTATTTATTAAAATAAACCTACTAAGCACTTAACATATATGGGTTAGTTTAATTGACTAGGTAATATACCTTTCTCCTTATACCTAAGTTTGTGTCCCTCCCCAAACGTTAGAGTAGTTTAAGATAGCGTATTGTCAACAAAAAATTAACTAATGAATACCTATTTATCATTATAACCTATCAGACACATTAATAAGAAAATAGCAATGTTAGGTATGCCACATTTGTATAGCAACTTGTGTACCACCTTTTTAAGAGCACTTCTACCCTATGGGCAAAGGCAAGGCAAGGGCTTTCACTATTCATATGAATAATGGCATCTCTTGTAATTTTGTTTCCATCCATATGGGCTTAGGCAATGGCAAATACTATTCACATGAGATATGAGGAGATGAATTTGTATAGAGTTTTTGGTATGGGAACTAAAGATACGGCTAGGTATTTATAAATAAAAAAAAATATCTGAAAATTTTTGTTTATTTATTTATTTATTTTCCAATTTTTTTTGGGTTGCTAACGTAGCATTGTGTCATTTTGCTCAGGCAGCAACTCGGGCTGAACTTGCCCGTGGGCTTGCCTGGGCTCGTGGGACCCACCCCTTGTCTGGGCTCCCGGTTATAAATTTATTCTAATTAGGTGTAAGAAGTGGGTTTATTGTCCTGACCAAATGGCATTTCCCACATCTATATGTTGAATTTAAATTTTAAAATCAATGATTTGTACATGTATTAAAATTTGAATGAATTCATGACATTAAAATGACATTGTACGTTACCATCACACACAAAATTTGTATTAAAATATTCTCTAATGCAAACATATTTCGATTTGCAATAGGTATGGGTATACTGCGAGGACTTGTTCCAAATCCCCGTGAACTTTTTGGTACGTAATGTTAAATATCCACACTTTGTTAATCATTTCCTTGGATTTTCAGTACGTATAATTATTCATTCTCTTAAATCTTATTTTGGTCTTAGTAATTAATATTGTTTTATTTATGCCATCCTAGGAATTAATCACATATATAAGATGAAATGGACCCACGAAAGAACATCTGAAATTCTACATTCCATGTGCGAAGTGATAAAGGATAAAAGTAGTAAACAACTGCAAGGAAGTGTCGTGGAAGCAGCATTCTTCGAAGCCATTAAACAAGGGCATGTTGAGTTTGTTCGTGAGATATTTCGAGCAAACCCACCAGCGTTTGGGCTCACTGGTGAAAATGGGAAGAGCATGCTTCAGTTTGCCATTGAATGTCGTCAAGAAAAAGTCTATTTCTTTTTATATAAATTTACCGGAATAGCGCCTCGTTTGTTAACGAGAACAGATCAGTTTAGCAATACGTTGCTACATGCAGCAGCGAGTTTATCCCCAGTTGCACAGCTTAATCAAATCCAAGGTGCCGCATTGCAAATGCAGAGAGAATTACAATGGTTCAAGGTCAGAATTTCTCTACACATTTTCAAGGATTAGAAAATATTCTTTTCCTTTTTTATTGCTCTAAAAGCATATATTCGGGGATTAGAAAATCAGTAATTGCTTCAACGAAATGCAGGAGATTGAAAACATTGTACCTCCCAAGATTCTTGAGGTTGTAAATATTACAGATGGCATGACAGCACGGGATTTATTTACTAAGAACCACAAAGAGTTGGCGAAAGAAGGAGAAAGATCAATGAAAGAGATAGCAACCTCTTGTACGGTTGTAGGTGCTCTTATCATTACCATCATGTTTACTGCAGCATTCACAGTTCCAGGTGGAAACAACGGAAATACAGGCAAGCCCTTGTTCTTAAATGAAAAGTTGTTTAAGGTGTTTATAGTTTCTGATGCCCTATCACTCTTTTCTTCCACGACTTCTGTAATGACATTTTTGGGAGTCCTCACCTCACGCTATGCCGAAGCTGATTTCCTTAAATCATTGCCAACGAAAATGATTATAGGCCTTTTCACCCTCTTTTTCTCCATAGCCACCATGATGGTTGCGTTTGTTTCTACCCTTTTTATTATGTTGGGTGAAAATTCATGGATTGTGATTCCAGTCATTTTACTTGCTAGTGCCCCTGTCGTCTCCTTTGCATGGATGCAATTTCCCCTCCTTGTTGAGATCTTCATTTCTACTTATGGAGCAGGAATATTTGCCAAAAAGGGCAAACCTTTGGCAGCAACAGACGTCTTGTGACATGAATCGATCTGTCTGATTCGTAAGGGAAGAACTTGTATCAATATCTCAATTTCAATTCGAACATGGATTATTCACATTTGGATTTTTATGTCATTTTTGCTGATATTTGTTTCTATCAATTCTAAGAAAGTTTTAAGGACTTGTGCAAAGAAATAAAATGATATACGTGTTCCGGTTTGTATCTTCTTTGGGCCTGAACTACAATTTTTATGCGATGGCCAAACTTTGATACAGGGTTTAGTTTCCTTCGTTTCAAGTTCTACTATTATTTCGTACCCCTTTTATTGTTATTAATTCTGCCTAATTAATGGAACCCAACAATACAATTTTAGAGAAATTAAAATGTTTTCTATACAACAATCCCTTCTTCCTACATTAACCTCACTAATCTAAACTCATCACACATCACATAAAATGCACAGATTCATAATGAGAGCCTCGCACAATCTTGTAAACTGAGTACTGAAATGGTGGAGGGCAGATTGAATGAAGAACTTCCAAAACAGAAAGGACCATTTAGATGTGTATTGAACTGTTTTGTTACTTTGACTATATAGACTTTAGTAGACTGTTCGCATATCATCTCCAACAACCTCTTTAAAAGTTTTGGGACACTAAAATAAGTGAGTCGCACATTAACAAAATTTTCTCCAATAGCCTTGTCAAACCCATTCACCAAATCTAAGACTCCTGCTTCACTTTTCAACACATTTATTAAGTTTTGGAACAACAAGACACCATGACACTTGTAGCCACAGAAAGCTGCCTTGGAATGATAAAAGCATACATGGGGTTGAGTCAACAATAATGAATTATTATTTAAATATTGATTTGGTATTATTAACAGAATTTAATATTTGTATTTGAATTTTTTTTTTTTAAGTCAAATATTAAATTAATTAATTAATTTCGTGCGTTCTTTTTGTTACAAATTCTACTAATAGTAAAAAATTCGATATTCTTTTATCAATAACGCTACGGGCACCAATTTGTTTACCAACTTTTGAATACCAACACATGTGGCACATGACATGGCAACCTATGTCATCTGCCACCTCATTTATTTTAATTACATAATTTGTTAAATAAATAAAAGAATTTCACATCGAAAAAAGAAAAAAGAAAAAAGAAAAAAGAAAAAGAAAAAGAAAAAGAAATTCTTTTATTTATATAACAAATTATGTAATTAAAATAAATGAGGTGGCAGATGACATAGGTTGCCATGTCATGTGCCACATGTGTTGGTATTCAAAAGTTGATAAACAAGTTGGTGCCCGTAGCGTTATTGTTCTTTTATAAAATCACATTGAGACAGTATTCCTTTACAAACTAAACTGAACTTTGACCATTATTAACCAAAAATAAGTTTTCTTTTGTTTTTAGTTGACAACTGAGTCTCACTGACAGAAAAGAATGTTAACTGCACCAAAGCAACCGTGGCCTTAGTTCCTTTTTCTATTAATCACAGAAAAGAAAAAGAAAAAAAAAAAAGTCGTAACACAACAGAATCTGCAAAATTAAACTTCAAACACCAAAAAATGAATCGTTAGATTATTTCTAGAGGAAGGACAAAGACTCGAAAAAAGCAAAAAATAATTTGTAATAACAAAGAGTTCATGGCGATATATCAATTATTTTCTTGTTCAATGAAATGCAGGAGGTGGAGAGTATAGTACCTCCCAAAGTTCTTGAAGCAGTAACTTCTAAGTGTGGATTAACAACACAAGAGCTATTTACCAAAGTTCTTTGTGGATTAACAACAAAGAGCTACCCAAAAAAAAAAAGAGTTTGGTGTATCAGAAATCACAATAATTTCGCAAATGTTAACATCAAGCATCCCACTTTTCAGATGAGGAATCTGAACTTCACACCAACCACACCCTAATTAGTGGTGATGCTGGTGTAGAGGAAGACTCTACATTCGAAGTTCGAGTTGAAGGTTTTTTTGTCTTGATTCTCATAGAGACTTCTAGTCAATATTAGTTAAAAGAAACATTGTTGGTTTGGCCATTTTTTTCTTTCTACAAATCATAGTTTAATGCATATATATAGTATCGATTCATTTGCATCCTCAACTTGTGATACTCGCAAGTGCACAAACCGTAGGGTAGTATAGCATATGTAAGCGTGAGGTCGATCCCACTAGGAGTGATAGATTGATACAATTCGATTCTCTATAGAAAACAGGAAAGAATGAAAAGAACTAAATCAAGCAAATAAGTTAACAAGTTCAATTCAAGTAAAAAGTTTGATTTTCTCTAAAATATGATTAAGCCATAGTGTTTGGTCATAACCTTGTATTCCTATTTCCCTAATCAGATCATTTTTTGTCAGACCTAAACCAAGCATTAGAAATCCATTAAACGTAGGAGAACATTTTAAACAACCAAGCATATATCTAATCCTTGTTGTCGAATGTCCATACATACTCTTCCTATTCATAGTTCAATTAGAATTAAGGCATATGGTGTCGACTCTTAATTCCAACCAATATAGCTAACATACAAGTTTTAATGGTGATCAAGCATTCAAACATGCATATCAACTTATAAGCACAATGAATAAGAACAAAAACCATAATTGAAACTTGAAAAATTAAAACATAATATAAGACGAGCAAGCTGTTTATTAAAATAGAAAGACAAAGTAAAGCTAAGGAAATACAAGAAGAAAATAAAAGACAAAGGGAGGAGAAGAAGATAGGAACAGTGTGGGAGCAAATAATACGGCTTCCAATCATGAGGTGCTATGTGGACAAGAAGAATATCTCCTAGGTCAATTAATTGAGCCCATTTATTTGATCAATTAATTGATACTAAAAGTAGGGATATTATCTTAAATATGAGATGTTATCTTTATTTGGGAATATAATCACCAATTAAAAGATAATATCACCAATTTAGGATATTTGGGAGATATCATCATCAATTAGTGATTTGATCCCAATCAAATCCTTAATTGACTCAATCTCTACATTTTGGGGAAAACTCCATACCCTTTTTTAGATATTGTTTCTCAAAGATATAATTGAACTAACTTAGGCATCAAAATGCCCTGGCCAACACCCTTTGTGCATGCTCTTTTACTCCTGTTTGATTTTACAAGAATCAAGGAAGAGAGAGAATGAAGCTCAAAGAGTGAAGGATCTAGAAGCGAATATTCTCATGTGATAAATTTACACAAATAAACAGCATGCTAGAGATGGAAAGGATTCATCTCCATGGCTGCTTGCCTTCTCTCTTCTCTCCTTTTAAGACTCTCAACTCTCCCTCTCTTTGTGTAAAATGTAAATATAAATGATGGAATTATAAATTCTGAATGAATCTCAGCTCTTTGGAGACTCTATTTATAGGCACAGGGGTTAGGTAAATCAGATTATACAATTGAGTCCACCAACCACACCCACTTCACCTAACACACAGTTCCATATGCAAATAATTTCTCTCATCTTTAGGCTTAGTGCTGCAACTCCCACTTCATGTTATTTATTTCTTATGGCTGCTAGAAAGCTCCATTTGAATCAGCTCACCTAACTTCCCCACGATCAGCAACACCTCATGCTTAGGTCAAAATGACCAAGCAACAATTAGCTCATGCTTAGGTCAGAATGACCAACAATTTCGTGGAATCATAACTTGGGCTTCCTTTCAACAATTAGCTCATGCCGTAACAAATTTGCATGGAGAAGAGGCCGTGTCATCCAATTCTGCTTCGTGTGTTCTCCTCCACGATGTACTAGAAGATCTATCACTATTTGACTGTCATAATACACTGTCTCCATCACCATAATTTGGCTCTCTGCGCCACCGTGCTCTATCACTTCCTTTCCTCATGACTTGGCCAATAGTATTGCTACTTTGGGATCGTCTCTCCATCGACTTCAGTTTTCTCCCCTTCAAGTCTATTTCTGCTTCCAATCCATTGAAAGCTAATTTCTGTCATCTCCTCATCTGTCAAAGTGCTCGTTAGCCTCAGCAAGTTCCGCACATACTCGACTTGGATGACCTAAGCAACCACATATCAAGCAGTACTCTGGTAAGAACTCATATCAGAAATCAACCCATCTTGACCCCTCCTCAGGAAAGGCCACAAAGGCGCCTCGCATAAGGGCTTGTGACACATCAATGCGTATATGCACCCTTAAAAAATGCCTAACACAGTCTTCATCCCCCGTCTGATCAACTTCTATCACTCGCCCCACCAAAGACCCAATTTTTCGGGCAATAGCAGCTGTCATGGTCAGTGGTGGTATTCCATGGAGTTGAACCCAGAAGGCGCCCAAAGTAAGGTTGATAGATATGGCATCGATACTCGTCCACACCTTAGCCAATAGGACGAGTGAATCTCTAAACGTCCACGGTTCCATGTCCAAGACCCTATGCATGTCACGTTGGTTGGTGAAACGAACCAGGAAACGGTTATCATCAATTTCCTTAATAGATACCTCATCTGTGCCTTTCCACAGACTCTTGAAAGTCCTCACAAAGCCATCCCAGTGTATTGCTCTAGTAGTGAGAACGCGTGCCACCAGTGTAAACTGAGAACCCATCATCATATTAGCAATCTCATCTTCTTCAATCATTACCCCTTGCCGCTCCTTGTCAAAGAGTTGCAGGTTCATACCAAACCTGTTTTCCAGTTCCTCCATAGCCCTACTTCTTGTTTGTCGTTGTCTTTGGATCCCAAGCAAGAAGATAATTTTCTTCCTGCCAACAATATATGGTTTTCGCTGTTATTTTGTCTCCTCCAACCCTACATGGACTTCTATTGCAAACACGACTCGCATAACGTACTATAGACGCCAATCCAAATCAGCCTCGTATGCCCAAAGGTTACTGCCGTTACTCCCAAGCAAAGAGAACACTAAGATTGCATAGGGCAGCTGCCACTGCCAGACTTCTCAAAACCCTAAGCAAGAACCCCCCCTCCTTGAGAGAGACCCGCTTATCCTCATGCCATAACTATGGTCGGATTTTTTATTTTTGACTATTTTTGACTTTCAATTAAGGGTGTGTACATTTACCATCCAATACAAATAATAAGGGTAAATTTGGAAAACAAAAGATAATTTGTATGATGCATTAATGATATAGTTTTAAATATAAGGAGAATGACACATGTCATGAGGAAAAGTAAGAAACTCCAAAAGAAAATGTTAGAGAGAAGGTTGATAGCATTCCACAGACAAATTTTAGGGAGAAATTGGAAAAATACAACTCCAACCATGCTCCCTATCCACCTCTTAAAATAGGTTCTAGGAGCTCCTAAATTTGAGGAGAGAGAAAAGACTTCTGGTTGCTCCCTATGACTTAATGATGCTTTGTTTTATGCATATTTTAAACTTTTAATTAACGCTAACTATTTTTTATTTTTTATTTTTTTCAGTAGAGATGGACCAATTATATTGAATTAAAAAATATTTATAATATTTATGACTCGCTAAACTAGGGAGTATGATTGAAGTTCAAATTTTATAGAGAGCTCTTAAAATAGCTTTGTGTATTTTTTGGCTACATTTTAACTTTTAAAAAATAAGGAGTATGATTGCGGATGCTAGTGAAGCAAGATTCGGCTCATATTAATAACTCAAAACTATTGATAACTAATGTTCACCTAAAAGCCCCAAGCACAATGTCAAGACCAAATTTGGTTATCACTATACCTCAAACGTAAAGTTACGTTGGAGCCTGGAGATAAGCTCTAACTTTCTTAGGAGAAGATGCTTCGCAACGCTGCACCATCAAGCTCCTTCACTCTTTAGGAGTAAATACTAGATATGTTTGACCAATATAAGCGTATAGACCTTGTTATGGTTTACTTACGAGAAAAATTGTAACAAATACTCATGAATTTATTTAATTTTCTATTTATTTCTTGTGAAATCACAGTTTTACCTTCATAATATGGGTATTTTGATCAATTTTTGTTCGTGATAAATTTTTAAAATTTCTTTGCACTATTTCGTAGAGCTCACTCTCACGAGTTCGTGGACACTTACCGGGCTTGAATCGGAGTTTTAATGAAAAAGTTATGGTCAACGGATTTCAAGGGGGCAATTCATGTTATAAAAAATATAGTTTCCCTTTTCCGTAAAGCCAAACACAAAAACATTTATATTATAAATAACTTATAAACAAATTTGAAAGCTTTTAAGGTACAATGAAATTGAAGAAAACAAAATAATAGGTAAGTAAAAGCAAAATAAATAATAAGTAAGAAGGTGAGTTTAGTAGGGTAAAGCAAGTCAAAGAGGCTGTCCTAAAGCCTTTGTAGTCTCCCTATGTGCAGGTACTGACGGTCTACAAGACTCCAAGATACGACCCCTTGTACACAAACTCAAGATCTGCTGTGAGCACGTTCATAGATGGATATAGGTATCTAAGTCACAGAATCATTGCCAAAATAATAATATAAAATAGAGAATATATATAAAAGTAGAAAAGGAGAGAATTCGTTTGTGGTGGTGATTGTGGTATGTGATATTCTAATAGTGTATTGTTGTTGTTCAAATGTGAAGGAGGAGTGGCCTTTTATAGGCATTTAAGAACATGTAACCTTAACCAACCAGAAAATTAAGACATTCAATGTAACACCC
>NC_047652.1:20529936-20617414 GCF_902201215.1 Prunus dulcis
TTTCGACCTTCCTTTGTACCTCACTCTCTTAGGGTCTTTCATATATTGTGTTTGAGAGCTGGACCCTCCAACTTCGTTATTACTTGGTCCATCCTTCAACAACTTCAACTTCACTTGCAAACTTTTTAGAGTCTCTGACAGTAGCTCACATCCTTCTTCACTCATTAATGCATCCTCAACCACATCTGAAGCAAGTCGAGACATTGTACTCCGCTTTATTAAAAGACCAGGATCTGCAGAGCCTTTAATTTCGTTGCCATTTGCATCTGACACCAATCCAGATTTCGCAGTTTTCTTCCACCTCTTCAAAATATATTTATCGGGCATATATTCAATCTGGTCCCTTCTCAACAATGCTAGGATGTGCTTGCAAATAATTCCAACAAATTCAAATCTTTTGCAGCTACACGATGCGTGGTCAGAATCTTTGACATATACGACTTCTGCCACTCTTGTTTCCCAATTTTTCCTTTCACTCACGTTAAAGACAACTTTAGAAGCATCCTCTGTTTTGAGCTCTAGGAAACATGCTGTACTTTGTATTAGTTCTTGCTCAAACTTTTGAAACATTGTCCTTGTGTACAAGGTAGCCATTTGTTTGTTCATTGGCATCGGTAGAATACATTGAGCCACTTCAAATGCATCTACGTGATCAGCAACTAACTCTTTTTGACATTGATGAGAAAGTGCCCTCTCAAATCGTATTATGAAATCCATCAACGAATTTCTCCTTGATATGTATTGCTTGAAAAAACCATGAGAACCTTCCGCTCTTTGGCTGCTTGACATTCCAGCGGAAAAAAATTGTCGTGCGTAGGCTGGAACCCAAGATTCCCTTAAATCAAACATTGAACTTAGCCATGGATGGTCAGTCAAACCAGCCTTTGTAACCACAATATTCCATTTTGCATCAAACTCATCCTTATTGTCAGTATTCCATATGGCTTTATGAAATTCACGCCAATACTCCTTATAAGCAGAATGTGGTAACTTAACAGAGAACTTTGATGTGATGTGCCATATGCAAAGTCAATGAAATATAGTCGGGAAGGCTATTGAAATCGCTCTGGTAATTGCCGCATCTTGATCTGTAATGATCGTTTTAGGTTCGCCACCTGGCATGGCTTTTTTAAACTCCTCAAACATCCAAATAAACAACTCAGTCGTTTCCTTGCTCAAAAATGCGCATGCTAAGACAATTGTTTGACCATGGTTATTAACTCCCAACATTGGTGCAAATGTCAAGTCGTATCGATTCGTGTTGAATGTGGTATCGAATACAACAACATCTCCATAAAACCCGTACGCCCATCTAGAAGTTGCATCTGCCCAAAAACATCGACTAAACCTGTCATGGCCATCTCCCTCAATCTTGAAATAAAAAGCCTCATTTTTTTTCCGTTCAGCCATAAAATACTCGGTCACTAGTTCAACATCGTGGTTCCTCAACTTCCCATTCACACTACATTCAAGATTGTAGATATCTTTTTTGATAAAATCGATTTTATCCATTCATCCTGATTGCACCTTGAAAATACTTAACTTCTGATGAATGGGAATATTAACTGAACCTAACTGTTTTGTGAGTACTTTTGTAGAATCTGAAATATGACGGCGTGATCTCAATAAATGCATTCTTTCTGAGGGTGTCATCTTATGATTGTGTCCCTCTGCAAAACAATCAAGAACCAATGATCAAGGAATTTTGAATCCAAACCTCTTCAGTGATTTTTCCTTTCCAAGGATTTCTTGACAAGATTTTCTGACTAACAAAAAGAATAGAGTGAATTTTGTCTTGCGTTTGAACTATACCTAAGGAGGAATTCCCAATTCAAGAAAAAGGGGTCCTAAGATGAAACCGCCTCCCAGCCCAAGTAGGCTAGCCACCATACCAGCTACTATCCCACAGCTGCAGTAAGGAAAAATCTGATGCAACTTCCAATTTGTGATTTCCTTTCCTTTGGATGCAATCACCCTGGTGCCTTTGCATAAGAATTTAGCTTCAAAGAGCGTAACGGAGACTGCAATTGGTACCTACGACATGATAATATTTATGTTCAACTGGACATCATTCTTTTTATGTATGCTTGAGTGTATAGAGTTATGTGTTTCTGTAGTGTCCGTGAAAGAAATCTTACTACTCTGGTTGTTAACCTTACCTACAAGGAGTTCAGGACCCAATAATTCAGTAACAAAAGTTAAAATCATGGTGCTTTGGAAGCAAATGCAGAGGTATTAGAAATGGAACTTGATTGCATTGCTAGTGATGATCGTATCTTTTTTTGGAGAGCATTTTAAGGTCCGGTATGCGAATAGATGAGTTCCTAGAAAAGCTTCTTTAGTTGTACAGAACTAGAGAGTAAAATAACTTACCTTAACAATTGAACAATAAGAAAAGCCACCCAAACATTCACAAGCATCAATAACTCCTTCCAGTAAACGTTGTCGTCGTTGTGTGATATAGGCACCTGGATAGAATTGTTCATCATATCAATAAAACAAAAACTGAAACCACTTAAAAATTGCAGATAACAAGGAAGTTGCAAAAGAATACAGGCTTAGAAGTTCTGATATTCTTGGAACTTACCTGCTCATCTGGCAATGAAACTGGACCACTAGGTAACAGTTTATAGTCTTCTCCAGAACCATCCGCACGGCTATATATATATATAACTTTTGAATAGATCGATGGGTATTACATTACGTGTGCTCCTTAAAGCAAAAGTAACAACTTGGAAATGGTGACATATATAAATATAGGGGTTGTTTGTTACACAGGCTTGGCTTGGCCTGGCTTGGACTAAATTTAGTACCATGTTTGTTGCATCTAATCCTAGTCTTAGATGAGATTGCTAATACGGGGCCCACGAAAAACACCTCCTTAGGAGGGGACTACTAAACTCATGTGGAAAAAGAGGATTAACTAGTCTCATGCTCACCAATGTATAAAATGCATATATTATATTGTAATACTAATAACATATATTATTATTATATTATACTATACTTACATACACATATACTATAATGTACATATATACTTACATACACATATACTATAATGTACATATATACACCTATATACACATATATACTCAAAAGCTATCACTCGGTATGTGTCATTAGTGCCATAGTTATATCAATCCATGTGAATCCATGCAAAATGATCTTACTTGTTTTTCACCAGAGAGCTTTGAAAAGCAACAACTGCTTAGTCTACCCTCGAACTTCACTGACGCAATCTCGCCTAACACCACTGTCGCAACACACCTTCTTGTGAAATTATCGTTTCTTTTAAATATATATCCTTGTTTCATTATGGTTTTTTTTTTTGGGTCTAAATATAAACTATGTGTGCGTTTTACTAACCCTAGCATTTCATTTTGTGATGCAACCCTAGTTTCTCGCCTTCCCTCGCTTTCTTGCCTCCTTGTTTCTTATGTCCGCTTTTCATATCTTTGTGCTGCCACCGCCTCTTTCACCCAATCATGTCTGCCAACATCATCCCATCACCGCTGTCTCCTTCCCCCAATCTCATGTCCGCAAACATCATCCCGTCACCACCGCCTTCTTCTCCTAATCTCATTTCCGCCATCATCATCCTATCATCAACACCATGAGCTAAGGAGGCAGTGATGTTTTATGAGCGTGTCTTCGGAGCACAAATCATTCATCACAGTTCTTGTCTGATGGCGATGGAAGGAACTAGGAATCTCACTTGGTTGTGCAGCTTTTGTATTTTGGTGCTTCGACCCACATAATTGTGAGTAATGATTGTGATCATCGGTAAGTGAATTATTTTAATTTATTTTACAATTTCGCTTAATGAAAATGTAAATGTTGGGTTTAGTAAAATTACTTACTTAAGCCAATCCAATTTTCCAAACTCAAATTATTTTAATCCCATTTGTAATCGAGCATTTAAATATTGAGAATAACACCATACAACCATGACATATGAACACTCTGCTGCATCTGCATGTCACCCTGGATTTATTCAAAATGAGACCTACGTCTAGCACTTGCATGAAATCAAATAGGGGAAATAGTAATGAGTTTTCGAGGAGATGTTAGTTCAAATATCCTTATTCTCGTTTTTTTTTTCCTCAATTTGGTTGTAACTTGGAAAAAATTAATAAGTTTTATTTTTTCTTGCGGAAAATTATAACTTACTATTGTATTGTTATATCATTGTCTTGCTTAAGACAATATTTATAACAAATTGCAAGAAATTGTAAGTAAGGTAGAGACGAAAGTTCAAGTTGAGGCATATGGTCGAAAGAACCGTCCTCATGTTCTACATCCTTAACCTCTTCTGCTTTTAATATGGAAAATACTTCATCTTGTTCATATGTGATTATCTAGTTCTAAGCTAATTAATGGATTAATTAGTTATATCAATCCGTGTGAATGCATGCAAAATGATCTTACTTGTTTTTCACCAGAGAGCTTTGGAAACCAACCACTTAATCTACCCTCGAACTTCACTGACGCAATCCCGCCTAACACCACTGTCGTAACACACCTTCTTGTGAAATTATCATTTCATTTAAATATATATCCTTGTTTCATTATGTTTTTTTTTTTGTCTAAATATAATCCATGTGTGTGTTTTACTAACCCTAGCATTTCATTTTGCGATGCAACCCTAGTTTCTTACCTTCCCTCACTCTCTTGCCTCCTTGTTTCTCATGTCCGTTTTTCATATCTTTGTGCTATCACCGCCTCTTTCACCCAATCATGTCCACCAACATCATCCCATCACCGCCGCCTCCTTCCCCCAATCTCATGTCCGCCAACATCATCCCGTCACCACCGCCTTTTTCTCCCCCTAGTCTCATTTCCGTCATCATCATCCCATCACCACCACCACGAGCCAAGGAGGTAGTGGTGTTTTATGAGCGTGTCTGTGGAGCACACTCTACTGCATCTGTATGTCACCCTGATTTATTCAAAATGAGATGTATGCCTAGCACTTGCATGAAAGTAAATAGGGGAAATATTAATGAGTTTTCGAAGAGATGTTAGTTCAAATATCCTCATTCTCGTTTTTTTTTTCCTCAATTTGGTTGGAACTTGGAGAAAATTAATGAGTTTTCTTTTCTTGCAAAAAATTATAACTTGCAACATCAATATGCAGCTTGATGAAGAAGGCCACGGTTTAGAAAATTCCTAGCAATGATTAAGGAGTGTCTCAATCTAAAGGGTTATCCAAACCACCAAATAAATGAAAAATAAAGGCCATACTCCTTAAAGTGGTATATGTCTAGTACAATTTCACGAGTTTGAACAGCTAATGCTTTATCAACTATTGTTTGAAATGAATTACACATCTATCATGGTGTAGGATAGCTTTCGGGTGCTGACATCTGACTTTGAACTGTTGAAGCACCATTTTCATCCCTTAGTTAGTCAAGTAAATGATGATTTGTGATTAATTATGATTTCAGTTTTCTTATCTTAATAGAATTGTTTAGTGTTGTTAATATTGATAGAGGACTTGAAAAATACGGTTATAGATGAGGTTTAGCATGAGGATGAGTATGCTCAAGAGAAAAAATTCTATATAGTTGGGTGATCCTCTAGACACTAAATTAACGGGAATCTAAAAGAGTTTAAATAAAATACTTTCTAGACAGACTTTACAGCTTTTACAAGGCAATGTGAATTTAAAGCTTTACAACTTTACAATACATGAGCAGCATACGTAGTTCCAAGAGATGGAGTCTTGAATATTTTTCACCATTTTGGTTTCTAGAGGACTTGTGTGGCAGCAATGGACAAATACCCCGGAATGGTATATTGGCCTCTCTTTCCCTTTCTTTTGGCCCAAGCCTAGACAGGCTTAGCGAGCCTAAAGAAAAGGTTGGGTCGGGCTTTTGCCCATCAAGTCTCGAGCTACCTACTTCAGCAAATGGGCTTTAGGCCAAATGATGATCCTTGCTCTCAACAATGGCCGCTCAAGAGAAATGGTTGATTCTCTGCTAATACACAATGTCTCTTATTTGCAAGGATATGTTAATTCAAATATCCTCATTCTCGTTTTTTTTTCCTCAATTTGGTTGGAACTTTGAGAAAATTAATGAGTTTTCTTTTCTTGCAGAAAATTATAACTTGCAACATCAACATGCAACTTGATAAAGAAGGCCACAATCTTGTAAAGGCCTAGCAATGATTAAGTAGTGTTTCAATCTAAAAGGCTATCCAAACCACCGAATAAAGGAAAATGTTATAATCAAGGCCACATTCCTTAAAGAGGTATATGTCTAGTACGGTTTCACGAAACTCGCATTTACTTATCAACTATTGTTGGAAATGAATTACACACCTATCATGGTGTAGGACTGCTTTCGAGTGATGAAATATGAATTTCAACTGTTGAAGCACCATTTTCATCCCCTAGTTAGTCAAGTAAATGATGATTTGTGATTAATTATGATTTTAGCTTTCTTATCTTAATGGGATTGTTTAGTGTTGTTAATATTGATAAAGGACTTGGAAAACACGACTATAGATGGGGTTTAGCATGAGGATGAGTATGCTCAAGAGAAAAGATTCCATATAGTTGGGTGATTCTCTAGACACTAAATTAACGGGAATCTAAAAGAGTTTAAATAAAATACTTTCTAGACAGACTTTACAGCTTTTATAAGTCAATGTGGAATTTAAAGCTTTATAAGATATGTAGTCTTTTTTTTTTTTTTTCACTATTTTGGCTTTTGGAGGATTTCTGTGGAAGCAATGGACAGATACCCTGGAATGATATAGTCGAATTTAAAGCTTTATAAGATATGTAGTCTTTTTTTTTTTTTTTCACTATTTTGGCTTTTGGAGGATTTCTGTGGAAGCAATGGACAGATACCCTGGAATGATATAGTGGCCTCTCTCTCTCTCTCTCTCTCTCTCTCTCTCTCTCTCTCTCTATTTTGGCTCGTGCCTTGACGGGGTTGGGTTGGGCTTTTGCCAATTAGGCCTTGGGCTACCTACTTCAGCAAATGGACTTTAGGGCAAATGATGATCCTGCTCTCAACGATGGCCGCTCAAGAGAAATGGTTGATTCTCTGCTAATACACATTATCTCTTATTTGCAAGGAGAGGTTAGTGGGTGGTGGAGGAGGTGGCAGAGGTGGTTATGGTGATAGTCATGATAGGATGGTGGTAGCAGAAGTGGTGAACTCATATCTTGAGAATAAAAATAATATATCTATCAAAATCTCTAAGGGGAAGCAAAGATCTTTTATAGCCTAAAATTAGTCTATTATCAAAAAAAATCCACCACTTTTTGTATTTCCTTTAAAATCAATGAGTTTTTTAATACACCCAAACTTTTATGAAATCTTTTAAAGTCATGATTGAATATATCCAGATTTAAATGGAGTTTAAAAAGTCTGAATTGAATACACCCAAAATTGAATAGACTTCTATAAAATCGTGATTGAATACACCTAAACTTTTAAACTTCTTTAAAATCTTTTAAAACACCTCTCTTTCTTTCTTTTTTTACACCCCAACGTCCTCAATTTGAAGTACCTTTGTTCTCTATTATCTGCTCTACCCTTAGTGAAAGAGTAGAGAGAGATGATTATGTGAAGCAATGACATCAAGAAGAAGACAGCTTACTTGCATTTTTTTTTTTCGAAAAATTGATCAACATAAGCCACCCTGCCCTAAATTCGGGACATTCAAGAGAGGGCTCAGTTATGCTTCCCCAAAATCTGTAGCCCACATTTCAGTGGGATTTCAATTATTATTATTTTTTAAATTAAAAATATCACTTAAAAATATATATACCACATTTGTAAAATACAGTTTGGAATTTCGAAATTTCAACTTTACACTTATAAAAGTTTGCACAGTTGCCAATTCAATTTGCATACCAGTTGTCTTAAGTTCGAACTTCTATAACATTTTGATAGCATATGTGAGAAACTCTCCTTCCCTTGTAATTTAAACTATCGCTTATATATATGTCTTTTTTTTTTTTTTCAAGTTTGCACAGTTGTAATGTTATGAATTTTCAATATTGTGCAGATTTTAAGAATTCAAATTCCTTTAACACCAACTATAAAGATAAACAGGCATAAAATATAAACCAAGTAATTTAGTGCTAGAGAGATATCTACATAGTTATGTTAAACTGCATGATTTTATTCTCTAATGACCATTGGATAGTCCTTGAATTGTTACTAAAATAAAATATAAAAAATTGGTGTTCCTTAGTGTCACTAATTATTTTTTATCTTGAACAATTCAAATTTCCTAATTTGTAATTTCTGACTTGTCATCAATCCATGATCAACTGAGTAACAACATTCCATGCATGGAAAATTACATCCAATGCATCATTGTACTTGTTGGCCCAACCTCAACCCCCTACTCTGGGAACTCTGGCCAATGATGCTTGTATCTTCTCCTCCTCAAATGACAAGTCAACCAGCTTTCCTTGCAGATAGTTATCATAAGCTGGCAAATCAAAATGGCCATGTCCACACATTGCTGTGAGAATGACTTTGGCTTCTCCAGTTTCTCTACAATTCAGTGCTTCCCTAATGGTAGCAGCTATGGCATGAGTAGGCTCCGGCGCTGGTATCAATCCTTCTGATCTAGCAAATTGTATAGCACCTGCAATACAACCCAGAAGTCAGAATCATAGTTCTCTATCGCTTCAGTAACACACACACACCGTTGCATATATTCATAGTTCCACATTTAGCTCCCACACTATGGAAAGTTAAATTACCTTCAAAGCACTCAATCTGGGGAATTGCAATTGCTTCCATGTAACCCAGTTCGTACACATGTGAAATCAACGGTGCCATGCCATGGTAGCGCAATCCTCCTGTTGAACAAACAGTGACATGTAAACAAGAACAAGTAAATTTCATGAAATCAAGCTCTCAAAGACAGTAACTTTCATTACCAGCATGAATTGGGTCAGGGATGAAGTCGTGCCCGAGCGTATGCATCTTCATTAGTGGGGTCATCCCTGCTGTATCACCATAATCATATGTGTATACCCCTTTAGTTAGTGAAGGGCATGCTGCAGGTTCAACTGCTCTTATTACAGGGTTCATTTTCCCTTTCAGCTTCTCCCTGATGAACGGGAAACTTAGCCCTGCAAAATTGGATCCTCCGCCGGTACATCCTATGATAAAGTCTGGGGTTTCACCTATCGCCTCCATTTGTTTTAGGCACTCCTCACCTATTACTGTCTGGTGATGCAAAACATGATTGAGAACACTTCCGAGACAGTATTTAGTATCAGCATTCATGGCTGCAATCTCAACGGCTTCAGATATAGCTATCCCTAAACTTCCTGGGCTGGATGGATCCATTTGTAGGATTTTTCTACCTGCTTCGGTTAAGTTAGATGGAGATGGGTGTACCTTTGCACCCCAAGTTTGCATCATCAATCTGCGATATGGTTTTTGATCATAAGAAGCACGCACTTGCCACACCTATGAATAATCAGAATGAGTAAAATATCTAGGATTTATAATGAGGAACACTAAAGGACGGGTCAAATTAGATATTCATACAGTTAATAGGACATGAAGTTCATATGTGTGCTTCAATTTATTAATATGTGAAGCCAATTACAAATTTAGGTTTCTGTTACCTCACACTCAAGACCAAATAAGCTGCATGCAAAAGCCAATGCACTTCCCCATTGACCAGCTCCTGTTTCTGTCACAACCTTCTTGATGCCTTGCTGTGCATTATACCACACTTGTGGAACTGCAGTGTTCGGCTTGTGTGATCCAGCAGGGCTGACACCTTCATATTTGTAGTAAATTCTTGCAGGCGTGTCAAGAAGCTTCTCCAACCTCTTGGCCCTATATACAACCGAAAAGATAAGAAGATCCTAACAATTTTATAGGACAACGTTACAGCAGAAACAATGCAACGCATACTAGCACCACAAACCTAATGAGAGGGGACGGGCGCCAAAGCCTGTATACATCACGAACTTCATCTGGAATATCTATGAATCTTTCATTGCTTGCCTCCTGCTTAATCAACTCATCAGGAAAGAGAGGAGACAAATCCTCAGGTTTTACCGGTTCAAAGGTCTTGGGATGCAATGGAGGAGGAGGTTTTACAGGAAGATCTGCAATCAGGTTGTACCATTGACGAGGGATTTCAATTGATCTTGGATCAGCATTGAGAGCTGCTCTTGCTCTACATCCATTTGAAAGTTTCAGATGCGTTGGCTTTCTATCAAGTGCAGTAAATCCAAGCCATTTCTCCTCAACTGGCCAAACATAAGTAGTTAAGAGGACATAACAAGAAAGCGACACTAAAACATTGTTGATAACACAATAAACTACTAGAGCATGAGCTGAACGTGATTTCACATTGAGTTTTAAAATGTTGGTGCAGAACAATAAAATAAATTCCAGACTCAAAAGTCATAAGTATATGTTTCAACTTTTGGTAGCATATCATAATAGGTTACAACCCAAATAATGGGTTTTGGAATAAATTTTGCAAATGTTGCAGGATGAGTTGTTTTCTTAAGGAAATATCAACAACCCCCTCTATAATACTTAGAATATAAATTTTCTCTCTCCTTTGGTAGAGTCAACAAAGATCCTTATCCAGTCCCCTCTTCCCCATTTCCTCTGAATCTAACAAGTACTCATACATTCCAACCACTGATCCAAAAAAAAAAAAACAGAAACAAATCCCAGGTTCCACCATATTTTTTATGAGCAACCAAGAAATTCAAATGCAGTTGAAACCCAGAACCAAAAGTTCTCAAACATGAAGGAAAAAAAAAAGAAAAAAAAAAGAAAGGGAAAGAAGCTACCTTTGATGTGCGTGCCTGATGAAGGTTTATTGTGAAGTGAATTTGCAGAGAAGAGGCTGTGGGTGGCCATGCTTGATGCTTTCTTGGAGACTCAAGCTCTACCTAACTTGAACTGATAAAAAAAAAATTGGAGAACTATAGGATGAGATTAATTAGGGTTTTGACTCAGAAATTCACACAAACTGCTGCAAAATATTTCCAGTTTTTCCAGGTATTGGAAATGTGCAAGGATATACTATATGATATTGGTTCTTGTTGAAATGAAGTTGCATTGGGACAGGAATTAAATTTGACTTGACCGTTGGACACGTCATCTATGTAGTAAAAAGCCGTCCAGCCCCGTCTTGCAATTATATTCTGGTCCAGGCCCAAGCCCAAACCCAAATGAGGAATTTACTTTTGGTTTGAATTCTTAATTCTTAATTTATGTGTATTTACATTTATATCCTTATACTAGCACTCGCTTAGTCGAAGAAAGCTGCTATACTCGCCCTGTTCGATTGACGCGCGTCAAACCCGAGCCCAACCATCTTCAGATCAGAGAGTAGCGTTTGTGAGTACGAATACGCACGTAACTGTCTATTTCTCTCTCTACGTGATAGTTTGTGCAACCGACCTAACCCAAATTTGTCCATCCACGCCTCTACCCTAGTTCCCTTATTTTATTTGGCATCACAATTTTCGTTCTATAACCGATTTTCCATTCGCTTTCCTCTCTTCCAAACAGCTTTCTAATAAGAGCGAGAGAGAGAGAGAGAGAGAGGCGGAGAGAGATCAGCCTTATCTGACTTTGAGGGTTAGCAGTTTGTCTCGACGCCTGCCTAATTCCAAATCATAATCATCTGATCAGGTAATTTGCCCTTTGACTCCGACGATTTCTAGGGATTTGTTGATGTCTCTGTTCTAGGGTTTTGATGGTTAATTCGCAGTTTTTAATATTTCTCATCCAAATCTTAGGGCTTTTTTTGTATACAAGTTTGAGATCTTGTTTATTCTCGAAGGGAAACCGTTATTTGTTATTCAGGAGATCTACTTATAAACTTTCCAGATTAAGCTGAAAAAGGAGACTTTTTTTTCCTCAAATTATCTAAATATATGAGATTTTCAGTTAAGGGCTAAAGTTTTTGGGTCCTTAATGTGAAAAAGAATACTTCTTTTAGATGGGTTCTGCATTTACTACCCTAGGGACAGTTGACATAAAGATTAGATGGGTACTTCAGTTTTTTAAACGATGTGATTGTGCTATGTAATCTTCTTGAGATATTTTTATCAGGGAGTATGCTGATTTTGATTTTTCTTTTATGTGATCCAGGTCTAAGCATTCTGGTTGCAAGGCCCTCTTAGTCAATAGCCAAGGTTCATGTCTGAGCTCGACGTCCAAATTCCCACTGCCTTTGGTATGTTCATCCTTTATTTCTATAATTCATTCGTGTATGTTTGTATGTGTGCAGCACTTGTGTGACTCTGTATGAGAGCTTGTTAAGAGTGTTTGTTTGAAGACTTTGATACGTAGATATGCATAATGAATCATTTTAAGATACCAATGTTCAAGATTTCTGTGCTTGGTACACTTTAAGCAAATGGTTATTTTTTGCATATCAACATTTAGTATCCACCTGAGGAAACCAAGCCAAACCAACCCTAATGTATCCACCTGAGGAAACCAAGCCAAACCAACCCGAAATGGATAGTTTTGAGAAACTAAATGGTTTGGTTATGAACACGAAGCCATCAGACATCAGTTCAGGTGTCTGGTTTATGCACTATAAAATGTGATATAAATGCTTGTGCCAATTCACTGGGGTTTTTTTTAAGCATATCAGCATCTCAGTACTATGGGCTGTTCAGCAGCCCAACTAACCTCATCCATCTGAACAGAGTCAGACTGACCTAAAATGGGCATGCTTGAGAAACTAAATATTTGGTTTGGTTACTATTTTAATGACTGTGAAGCCACTGGACATTTTTCAGGTGCATGGTTTATGCACTAGAAAATCTGATAAAAAAATGCTGATGCTTGTGTTTAGATCCGTTTGCTGAGGCAAATGCTGAGGATTCAGGTGCTGGAACAAAAGAGTATGTGCACATTCGGATACAGCAACGAAATGGTAGGAAAAGCCTGACAACCGTGCAGGGACTGAAAAAGGAATTTAGCTACAACAAAATACTCAAAGACCTTAAGAAGGAATTTTGCTGCAATGGTACAGTTGTCCAGGACCCAGAGCAAGGGCAGGTGCGTGTTTAATTCTTAAAAGGGGAATGTAATTTTCTTCATGGCCTTCTCTAACTGATCACTAATTTTCGCATTGTTATTCACGTGCAGGTCATTCAACTTCAAGGTGATCAAAGAAAGAATGTATCTAGTTTCCTAGTCCAGGTAAACTATCCACCGCATTATAATGATGTTAAATGTTCTGTTGGTGGGGTTGATAAGTTGTGGATGTGTTTCCTTATCTATCAGATGATGCTTGCCAACAATCTGGTTGAATCAGGGTCCTGATTTTATTTTATTTTTTCTACAGGCTGGCATTGTGAAGAAGGACAATATCAAAATTCATGGTTTCTGAGCTGCAGCATTTAAATCTCTGCACAATACCATCTACCGGTGGAGATCTAGTTATCTGAATGTTATATCACCTAAGTTTGCTATGTGCACTGTATTTTAGGAGTGTTATAATTTTCAAGAAATTGTGTGATGTGTCGTCACTATGGAATGTTTGACAAATTCTGTCTTTAATGGTTCTTATGTTGGTATTGAATTTGAAAATATATTAAAGTTCGTTTCTCCATTTGAAGACATGAATTCCACTAAACTTGTGAAACTTTAGAGTCGTCAGATATTTAATACACCATAAAGAGAGTACACGCAAAAATGATCTGTGTTTTTGGTACCTTGACAGCAATCTGGCAAAAAACCTTATTCCCATTTACATCGAATCTTATCAGTGTGCCTAAAATCAGATCTCCAAGCCAAACTTCCATCCATTCTTCTCAAGGAGAAACTCTCCACCATAACATAACAGCCAAACTTCGTCCACCTATTCTCACCTGTAATCTCTTCTACCCTCTCCACTCTTACATCCATTTCATCCCCATTAACCCATCCTCCTGCCTCTAAAACCCATCTCATATTCTGAACAATTGCTGAACTCAAACCTACACTCACCACTTTCTTGCAACGTGGGTTATAAGCTTTGAACCAGGTGAACCCAGTACGGCCATTCCTATCGTCCTTCACGGCTTCTGTGGCAGATACCAAAGCCACTTCCCTTTGCACATCTACACTCACATTCACAACATTTCCTTCATTGTTAACATTCCCACGAGAGTAAATCTCTTCCCACCATTGCTCAAGAGTTATTCTGTAAAACTTGGACTTCTTCATCTGGTGTCTTATGGTTGCTTTCTCTCTCACAAATGCAAATGGACAGTACCATCTCCCCACAACACTAGAAGCCGAACACTTTCTAAATATGGGAAAATTGAAGTCCGGAAGACGAGACCGGAGGGAGGCGTCAAGGCCTAAAGCATCAGTTAATTGATTCCGGTACATACTTGAGCTACGCACTTTCCATCCTTTTTTCTTTAGGAATTTTGGAGGAACACCATCAGGAGCTACAGACTCGGCAAAAAAACCACCACCTTGATGGCGATGAATCTTAACTTGTTGGTATATGTCTCTAAAATTTAAAACCTTAGGTTTTTTGTCTCTCAAGAAACCTCTAATGCAGCAGTTGGTCATGTCCCTCTCTCTAGAACATCTGCATGCTTTCCTGCAAAGATTACACAACAGAATTCATCTTGGATTATAAGTTAAGCAGAGGCCAATAGTAAAGTTAACTTTTTGAGAAGGACTATAAAAGAAGAGCTTACCCTTTGTGCCTGCCATTTGCTCTGATAACATAGTAGCAGTTAGAAGACAGAGGTTGATCAAGAACTGGGATGAACCAGACCTTCGTCGCGGTTGCCTCTTGGTACTCGGATGTATAAACAATGGTCAGAATCTTGTCCTGTGGGAAGGGTAGTTTTTTCACTTTCCCACGCTTGCAAAGGCCCCAACAAGATGTGTTTTTCGACTCCGCCTCTTCATCTGTGATCACCACATAACCTGAATGTGGAGCATCAGGTGGCTTTATGGAAAGGGTGCTTGGAGATTTCCGGTACATGGAAAGAGGCCTTGTTACATACATCTTTGTGTGTTGGTGTGCGTGTTTTGGTCTTTGTGTGGTGTGGATGTGGGTTGGGTGAGAGCAGTGGAGAAGGTGTTTTAAGCTTTCATCAAAAAATATTTCTTATGAATTAAGAAAAGAAGTGGAGGTGTCTAAAATTATTTCATAATGTAAGTAAAGAAGATAAAGTAAATAAGGAAACTTTATGATCCACTTTCTTTTGTGCCATATTTTACACGCAACTCACTCTAAAATTTAGTGCTTTATAAGTTCTAGTCCTTTAAAGGAGATGTGGATATGTTTATAAGAGAATTACAATTATCCCATCCTTACACCAACCCTACAAAAGTGACCAGTAATAACCATATACCAGAAAAGAAGCATATCCCAAGAGATCCATTCAAGAGATAAAAAGCGCCACAACAAAAGAAACAAATAAATAAAAACCTTTAGGGCCAGCTTATTAAACTTGTACAGATTGACTTATTTCCCTAAACATCACCGGAGGAGGCTATCAAAATTCGAGTTGTAGCCATTTTCCAATTAAGATAAACCTTATTTGGGCATACCCAAAAGCCAAATGGCAGCACCAACAACTTTCAGACTAGAGCAGCTCATGCATCTAGCTTAAGGAAGTTCTTTATTACACCCATCATCTCCCCACCAGGAAAGCGCCCAAGGCATCCCCTTGCTGCTGCAATCTCATTGAACTCATAAACTGAATCACCGCGGAAAGCTCGAGGCTGTTTGCTTCTCTCCCCATGTTCAATCTTCACATCTTCAGCTAGATGTTCACCATCTTTCACAGTTGGAAGAGGAAATGGATCAAGAGAACCTCCCAAGATGGTTTCCACGCCTACCGCATCCACAAAATCTTTCAACGGACATATTGTGAATGGAACTGGCTCGAAGCTGTGGTCTCCATATTCAACTGGGGTAGAGTGGTCTCCAGTTACGCAAAGGAAGTACTTGAAATTTCCTGCTGACTCACTCTCCCAAAGGAGCCTGGACAGCTGCCCTATAGCTCGATCTACAGCTTCTAATGCTTTGACTTTGAAGATGGTTGCCTTGTCGTGACCTGCATCATCTATAGCCTGTAATGCAAAACAAAACAGAGATTCATTTACCGGTTATGAAGGGAGAAGTTTTGATGTCTCAATAAACTCAGTAAGCAAGTCTAGCTGGGACATAAAAATTAAGGAAGCACAGCATCCAACATTAGAAAACTACAGACAAGCAATTATTTTGTTGCCATCAGTTTACCCTGTAACTTCAGTTAAATGAATTAATAATGATGTGACTGCTTCAGTAGGCAGGAATAGAGGTTGCATGTGACAAGGTAGAAAAACGAAGAGATGTAGAATCTGAGGACGCCATTGACCTTAACATGAAGGAACCCAAAATCATAGCCATCCAATCGACCTGGTTTGTGCTCATCTTCCCCTGGTACAAACACATTGGGGCAAGACTGCAGAGGAGCTGAAAGTGCTTTAGCTATTGCAGTTGCTTTGGAAGTTAGAAGTGTTCGATAGTCTCCTGTTGCTCCAGGAGCTTCTAGGATATCAATGCCAAGAGATAGGCCCAGTCCAGCAATGATTTTTGTGGGAGCTACCATACAAGGCCATAACCCATGTTTCTTTTCAAATGGAGGAACCTGAAATATGTCATTGAGAAAAGAAAAACTATAGACATAAATGTATATTCAGAACCATTTGTTGCCTAATTCCCAAACAAACATAAGAAAACGGGTTGAGGTCTTGTAAGACCAACATTTGTCTTAGGCCCAAGGTTATTCTTTTTGGTTGGAAATTTCTTAGGCCTTCAATATCCTATCAAAAACGGACATCCCTACAATGATATGTGCAGTAACTTTCAGGATACATTACTAAAACAACAAGTTTGAGAAGTTTAAGAATTGCCTGCAACGTTTTTTTAACCCCCAATGTCCGCCAGTTTTTGTTTTGCTCAAAAGAACAATTATAAGAAGTTTACCATAGAAAAATACTGAAGTATCAGAAGGGTAAAGCTAAAAAACCAACCCCAGAACAAAATCAGGGTTATGAATACAAAAATTCTAAAGGAGGGCCATTCCTACACTTAGTGGCTGTCTGACCCACTAAGAACAGCAGAGAAAAGTGTATGCAACAGCCAATGGGTTAGATGCTTGCTTGCATATGGTTTGCTAAGTAAAAGTTCTACACGATGCAGTATGAACATCAAGTAAGGTTTGAGACAACAGACCTCAATTCGAATACCACATCCTCGTAAAAGGACAAGATTAGCTATGTTCTTCCCTTCAGCAGCTCGTTTTGCATTCAGTGGATGAGCAACGAGAATATGTGATATTTCCTTGGATAACTCATTAACAACTTTAGCTGTGTGCCTCGCCTCATCGGTGCCATCTAGAGCTTCAGCTTGCAAAAGTAAACGGTTGTCCTTCAACGGGTCTGTTCCTGATATATTTCCACTTAGATTTGGTCCTTTAACAACCACTCCACATCTATGTTCTGTTGCATACCTGTAGCAAATAGTTCTTCGTTAGTTTTCTCTACTTCATTATAAAAATTACAAGGCTTAAGCATTAGAAAAATAATTAAGGTATTTGGTAATTTTGATGACTAGTTAACTTTCTTGCATATGGGAGGTTGTGTTTTACATACAAGGACATCAAATAAGAAGCCAATTTACAGCAGTTATAATAAACATCTGCACCTGACTCTGACTTCATATTCAGGAAAAGATGGCAGCTTCATTCCATCAAGTGCTGCACACAGTATGGGGCCTTCTTCTTCAAAGTGTCTGTCAGCCCTCCTACTGATGACTATTCCAGTTCTTTCATCCAAGGTTGCAAAATTAGACTAAAGATCAAAAGTTAGCAAAGATTATTATATGGAACAGCATCGTCTACTAGAACAAGCATAACCTGAAGGATAGAGCATCAATAGCAAGTAACATGGGGTCAAAATAATATAGTCCTTGTTTATGCTAATATGTGACCTAAATTTTCTTCGACTGGATTGGGGCCAATAACCATCAAGTCCCAAGTTTTTCTGTTTATAAGAACGAAATAATTGCATCTTATGGCAGTGCAACATATTGAAACTGCTCATCCAGGATAATAGTTATAACAGAGAAACCATTTTACAAAGAAATAAACAAAAACTCACCTTAAATGCAATATCACCAGGTGACATGGCCAATCCAGCACCCATGGATTCAAATGCGCCTCGGCCGCGGTAATATACCCTAGGGTCATAACCCAGTAGAGAAAGGTGAGCTGTGTCACTTCCACAACCCAAACCAACTTCAACAGGGTCCATTAAACCATTAACTCCAGCGGATGCAATGGCATCCAAATTGGGTACTTTGGCCGCCTGAAGAGGAGTCTTAAATCCAAACTTTGGTATTGACACATCACCCACACCATCAATCAACAAAAATGCCACTCTTCTTTTTGGCTGCTGAGGATTACCCATGTATGCTAATATCCTAGATCATAGTTGCCTAATTCGCTCACCCCCCTACGAATTTCGATCTGGTCGAGCGTACCCAATAGCGGTACGGTATCGATCTGGGACGAAAGATTTAACGACTCAGTCCAGAGGCGACGACGTCGCTGCTACATAACAGTACCTGAACGCCGACAGCAGACGAGCAATCGAGGTCACATGAGGGACAAGGGAGAGCGCGTGCTATAGCTGATGAGCCCACGTTTGATTCTTGTTCTCTTGGGCCCACTAAACCAGGCCAGCCTTCAGGCAAGATGAGCCCGAGTGTGCTGACGTCAGCAACAACAAAAATTCTGATTTTTAAAAAATAATTACTTAGTCATAGTTTTCACTTCTCACACCAAACTCTATACAAATTTCTCTTCTCATATCTCATATGAATAGTTGTTGTTATGGCAATTGTAATAATCCAAAACAAAATATCAAAAAAAGAAACAAAATATCTAAAAAGTAGGATTAATATCTTCTAGCAAAAAGACAATTTTGCCCTCGCCTTATTTAATAAGGAAAAAGTTGACTTTTTGATCGGAAAAGAATTTGGCTATTACGCTTACGCCGTCGCGTAGAGCACAGCGAAACGAGTCCATAGACATGGAGCAGACTTGAATCGGAGTTGTAACGAAGAAAATATGGTCAAAATACCGCGAAGGGCAAAACGGTAATTTGAGAAAAAATCAGATTTTTATCTCTTCTCTCTCCTATCCCCCGTCAGTTTCTCTCTCCTCTCCTCTCTCTCCTCCCGCGCGCGATCTCCCCCGACCTCCGCTTGCTTTCGACGTCATCCCGGCCGCCACACTCGGAGCCGATCTCCGCCGTTGGTACCAAACGAACCACCACTCGACCGCCGTCATTTCCTGACCCGTCGTCGTCGTTACCGTGGCCGGAGTTCGCCGAAATCAGCCATTGTTTGCCGATTTCCAGTTCAAACTTCCAGCTCGTTTTTCTCCTTCAATTCTCCACCAAATCGATCGAGTAAGGTATGGTTTCTCATCTATTTTTCGTGTTCTAGCTGATGGATGTATGGGTTTCGATCGATTTTGGCTCTAGAACGTTCGATTTTCGACTTGAAATTTGGCCGAAATTTCGACCGCCGTGATTGGCCGTTTTCGGTCACTTTTTGGGGTATGATCAAGAACAAAAGTGACTCCAAATGGGGTGTTTTACCTAGGATAGGAGTTTGGAGTCTTGGTTCCGAGATTTTCCGACCACCCAAAATCGCTTTGGACACCCAAATCTGCCCTCGCGTGTGGCGGCGCGTGGGCGAGGGTGGTGAAGTGAATCTATGTAGTTTTGTGATCCTCGCGTCGCCACGAGCACGTAGGATTTTGCTGATCTCGATTCGGAGTCCGTTTGAGCCCCGAACAGATTTTTCATATCGCGCGATCCTTGGGTACAGTGTCGTCGAATTGTTGGATCGCATTGAATTTTGGATATGTCGTACTACATGATTTCAGGATCGTGTAGGATTCGACGGATTGCGAATCGGAGTCCCGGATACTCCGAAATCGCAAACCCTGGGACTAGAGTTTGGAGTTTAAGCGATAACGCGATTTTGGCCAATCCGACCATCCGTTTCGGACCAAACTCGCGGAACATGGTTCCTTCTCTATGAGGAACCTTCAGAAAAGCCCAGATTGGCCATTGGAGACCGTGGACCCACGGGGTCCCGGATCGGCCGATCTGGTGGGTTATCGCTCAGCTAAGCGTCGGGTCTTCCACGATCGTTTTAACTGTTTGAAAGGCTAATGTGGGCATAGGAGTAACTTTAAATTGAGCATACGTATTTCTAGGAGCCGGGGGCAGGGTGTTTAATTTAATTCTTTTATTCAGCAAGATTATTAATTTATTATTCATGATTAATCAGGCACCAGAGGTCCGATCGATCCACAGGAGGGACCTTCGAAGGGTCCAGCTAGCTCGGACCAACTGTGAGTGGACTTTCTTTCATAAAGGCTTTTATATAAATAAGTCATATAGATGATTTCTATAAATAAGATTTCATAAGAGATTTTATATAGATTTTATACAAATGAGTTTTTATAAATGAGTTTATATGAATAAATTTCAGTATCTGATCTTGAATAAGTGTTATTACATATCTTCCGAGCATGAAATGTAGCGTAAAAAATCTTTATTTTCATATTATTCAGTTGAGTGGTAGACTTAAGAATTGGGATACAGAAATGGCAGCTTACCTCAGATTTATCAGAATACAGAGGATTATCAGATTTTATTAAAGATAGTTGTTTTAGAGCCACCGTGTACCCACTTATTTTTGGTGATTACCCACAGTCGGACCGATGTCTACGGACATACAGTCTGATTTCAGTTACGTCAGTGCACTTGACTTTGCCTCACGAGTTTCAGGGACGCTCGGACCGTGAGTGCCAGGATTTGCAGCTCGGCAGACTTGGTGTCCCGAGACCTGCCAGAATTTGCGGCTCGGCTGACTCTGTTTCCCCGAGACCTGCCAGGATTGCGGATCAGGCTGACTATGGTCCCCTGCATCCTGCCAGAGCGGCTCAAGTCGACTTGGTGTCATCGAGACCTGCCGGCGGATCAAGCTGACCATAGTCCCCTGTATCCTGCCAGTTTGCGGCTCGGATAGACTGCGTGTCGCCCGAGACTTGCCAGGGGAATTGACGGATTTTACAGGGGTACAATTAGGTGGTAATTTTAAAGGAATTTGAACACTTTCATGCAACTCTTGATTTCAATCATTTTATATCAGTTTTCTCATTATTCGTATATGTTTTATATCTCCATATAATTGTTCAGTTTTACGAATCTATATACATACGATTATATATATATATATTTAGATGAATACCTTATATTAAACACAGGTGAACTTTAGCTTTACTTATCAAGTTATTTTTTTTACTATGGGGGTTATTATGATGGTAAACTGTTTTCAAGAATCTTATATTTGGTCCACTCACATTTTCAAACTGTTTTTCGCCCCCAGGCCGTAGAAGTGCGCAGGATCCACCACCGGGCCATTCATAGCTTCCGCGCCACCAAAAGAGGTAAAGTTTTGTAGAAAAGCCCTTGAAACCCTGTAAACTTTAGAAAATGCTATGATATCTAGTTTGAGTGGAAAACTGGAGCTGGAGAATACTTGGTTATTCAATTCTGGCAGTTGGTGTAGATTTATTTGATTGTTTGACAGGTGGATAAATTTGGGTTTGGTCAAAATACAGGGGAGACTCTGCCGAATTTTCGGCAGAAGTCCAAAGAAAGTTTTCCTAGTAACTGTAGCAGGAGGGGTAAAATGGTCATTTGTGCCCGACAGTTGCCAGATGTCGGACACGCACAGGGCTTGGTTCGAATTCCAAAGTGAAATTGGGATCGGGTCCTGTCAGCAATGGGTGGAAACGCCACAACCTTTTGCAAGTACAACTACTATTTATGTGAAAAGTAACTGCCCTACCCCTCCTTGCCATGGCAAAGAGCAAACTAGTGGAAGTGTTCTAAGAGCACCTCCACCCCAAAAGGCAAGGGTAAGGCAAAGGCAAGGCAAGGGCAAACATTATTCACATGAATAGTATAAGCTTTACCTTTTTTGGTTCCACCCCAAAGGGTAAGGGCAAGGGCAAACACTATTCCCTTTACTTTATTTTCAATATTTTTATACTTAAATATTAATTTTGATAGCTTTTCATATAATATTTTCGATTGATGTGTCACTATTTATTATAAAATTCTCACCTAAAATTTTCAAAAAAAATTTCGGATGAGATTCTTAGTTGCCACATGTCTTATTTCAGATAAGATTTTCGATTTATGAAAAAAAATTACAATGTCAAATTGAAGATAAGATTTTCACCTTCTAAAATTGCGTCACATGTCCCATGTCATATAAGATTTTTAGATATTTATTAAAAAATTATAATCTCATATTTCATATAAGATTTTTGCCCTCTAAAATTGCGCCACATGTCATCTCTATCTTCTAAATTCCTCAATAAAACTACACCCTCAACTCATACCTCTCACACCATATCTTCTCTATTCTTTCATTTCTCAAATTTTACAAAACACATTCTACTCTCAATGTCTAACCTGAGGAGGGTGTTGGAAAGGCAAGAGCAAGAAGAGGAAGAAATTAGGCGCATACGTGTTGAAGAAGATCACGAGGCCGATGAAGAGGAGGAAGAAATGGTTGTCGTGGCGTGTATGCTCAATGAATCAAAGCAACACCACCGTCGTCGTGCCCCGAATGTGGACTGACATAGGCAGTCTCGGGATAAAAATCTCTTGGAAGATTACTTTATCCCAAATTCATTATATCATGTTTCTGATTTTCCAGAGATATATAGAATGCAGCCTCATTTGTTCCAAAAAATCATGCATGATAATTGTAATTACGACACATACTTCGTTCAGAAGTATGATGCTATTGGGGTTTTGGGTCTTCTTCCGGAGCAAAAACTTACAGCTACTTTGCGGATGCTTGCTTATGGGGCATATGCAGAGCAGGTGGATGAGATTGCATGGATGGAAAAATCAACTATCCTATAGTGCTTGGTGAGATTCTGTGATGCAGTAGAAAATCTCTACAAGAAGGAGTACCTTCGTAAACCTACGGCTAGGAACCTCCAAAGGCTTGTACAAAAAGTTGAGGCTTGATGTTTCCCAAGAATGATTGGAAGCATCAATTGCATGCATTGGCAATGGAAGAATTGCCAAATGCTTGGCAAGGAGATTATAGGAATCGAAATGGCTAAAAAAGTATAATTTTAAAGGCCGTAGCTTTATTCGGCACTTGGGTTTGGCATGCCTTCTTCGGAGTTGTCGGATCTTAGAATGACCTCAATGTGCTTAGTCAATCCCCGGTGTTTAACAATGTATTGCGAGATCATTCCCCACAGATCACGTACCGAATCAATAATACCGTATATTCGGGTGCATACTTCCTCGTCGACAGAATTTATCCCAGGTAGACGGCATTCATGAAGACAATTCTGAATCCCTAATCCGAGAAGGAAAAAAGCTTTGCTGCCTTTCAAGAGGGTTGTAGGAAAGACGTGAAAAGATGTTTCGGTATCTTGCAAGCACGTTGGGCAATTATTAGAGGTGCTGCTCGGATGCTTGATGATGAGGTGCTGCGGAGCATTATGATGACTTGCATCATCCTCCACAACATGATTGTGGATGATGAGTATGATTATGATGCTCCAAAGGTGTTTGAACCCGATCCCATGAACACGACGTTGACAAGAATTTATGAAAGGCCAATGAGATCAAATGGATAACCAATGGAGCACGAACCGTTAATTGGGGATGGTCGATACAACAACCCCATGATTGATCGTTATCAAGAAACGCAATCTTCATATGTTCATGAGAGACGTAAAGTTGACTTGATCGAGCACTTGTAGGAGATGAAAGGCAATCACAGTGATGAAGTCTAGATTAATGCTTTGTTTGGAATTATGCTTTGTTTTTAATTATACTTTATTTTGTGTGTGGTGTGTTTTGGAATTATGCTTTGTTTTGATTATGCTTTTAAGTATGGTTTGTTTTGTGTGTTGTTTGCAATAAATTAAGTTTTGTTTTTAATTAATCTTTGTTTTGATGCGCAAATGTTTTTAATAAATAGTCACATTATTTAATGTTTTCTTTATTGAATAAAAGGGAAACAATACAACAAATTAATACATATGGCAAATCTTTCAATACAACCTAATGGTTTTGATTATTTAACCAATCTGTATTGCTAGGTCCATCGTCATGGAAAAGTTTTCTTCTCATTACATCCCTTCGTTTTAGCTTCCAATAGGAGTTGTTTCAAGAGACATATGGCTCGTATCCATGGCCATGATTTTCATCTCTCTGTCCTCCATGTCTTGTTCTTGTGCATGCTGCCTTTCAATTGCAAATGCTTCATGTTGTGCATTGTCTGCTTCTTCTCTTTTCAAGTCTCTCTTAATTCTCAGTGCGCTGTTCTTAGCTATTTGCTCCAAAAATTGTGCACATTCATTGTTCGAAGTACTCCTTCTCTTGGCCTTTGCCGCCATTCTCCCAATAGGTCACAGCGCACGTGGGAGTGGTGAGTCTTGATCCATTGGAGAGTCCGATGGTGAATCAGTTGCTGGCGAATCGTGGAGTGGTGTCTCATTCAACACAATCGGTGGACCTGTGGAAATAATTTTGAATCTCGAACAATCTTTCACAACTTCCCAACATTGTTGACTCAAGAAACTTTTTTTGCCTTTCCCCATGGCATCGAACCACATTTGTGCTTGTAGGATCTATTAAAAATAAATGATTGGAAATGCAAGAAAAAAATATTATGCAAGAAAAAGAAATTTAATATGCAATAAAAAAAAGTTACATTAAATTGATTAAAATGGCAATTATAAATATTTTACCTCATCAGAAAGATTTTGACCTCTTCGAATGCTCTCCCTTACTTTTGTCAATGTATATCTTCATTTCCCTAACTCTTTATTCAGAATTTTTCATCTACTAGATAAGGCCATTTCGGTCCGAATTGAACCCGATCTTTCACAAAATTCTCCATGAATTTTGGTCCACATGAGTGAACTTCATCTCATTGCCCGTGATAGGGCAATGACAAACTTTCACCCAACCTTCACACAACACAATATCTTCCTGAGTTGTCCACGCACCTCCAGCTTCGACAGAAGAGGCCATTTGTTTTTTTGATGCAAATGGAAAGTAATAGAAAAATGTGAGTGGAAAGTAAAAAACATTGGAATGAGAAGAGTTTGTATGAAAATTTGGTGTGGAAAGTGAATGATGTGAGTGGAAAATAAAAAATATTGGAAGGAGAAGAGTTTGTATGAAGATTTGGTGTGGAAAGTGAATAAAATTGTTAGGTATTTCTAGGGAAAAAAACCATAATTTTTTGGTATATTTTTTTAAAATTTTTGAAATTTTTTTGAAGTAATTGGATTTCTGGAAAGAAAAAAAAAACCATCGAAGCGTCCGAGGAGCGCCTTTTGGCATTGTCTCATTGGGTTTTGTCAAGGCTTTCGCTCGCTAACGTCAGCGAGTGAAAGTCAAATTTTTTTACTGTTGGCGCATGAAACTCATGAGCCAACGGTAAAAAAAAAAAAATTTGAATTGCAGCAAATCGGACTGATCACAATTAAGGAAATCCTAGACCAATGGTTCGTAGAACTGAATCAACATGCGTGTATACCTGCGAAATTTTGCAAAAATATGCATTCTGGGGGATTTGATCCCCTGACCTAGGGTTTCAAATCATGCCATCTTTCCACTGGACTGTTTGGCTTTCTAATGAATGTATGATCATTTATTCATGAGCTTTTAGAACCGATCTTTAAATGATTCGTGACAATGTAGACACTGCATTCAAAATACACTCTCAATCATTAGAGACAAGAACATCAACTTATGTTGGAAAGAAGCAACAAAAGCTGTTGTCACACCTTATGTAAGAAAATAGAAATTTCTTGCACCAATCTTTTTATTATCTGTTTTATATATGATCATGAAATTCCAAATACGTTTTCATCTTTACAATGTCGACGTTGGTATCTCTAAAGTGCTTCTTAAGCTTTTCTTTCAAGATGTCAGCGCGTTCTAGTGGAAAAATTATATGGTCAATATTGTTATTTATATAATGCTGCAAGAAGAATGTTAAGTATATATAAAATTAAAGAGTGATATTATTCATTAGAAAAATTCAAATAGCTTTAACAAACAGTAAAGAAAGAAATGATTGAATTCACCTATGCGTGCATGGAATGTAGAGCACTAATCAAAGCTTGATTTTCCATATGTTTTCTCGTAGCTACAGCCGGCTTCTTTCTCTTGTAGTGAATGAACGCTCTCATCTTTTTATAGTAAATGAAGGCTCTCTTCTTTTTATAATGAATGAAGGCATGCATGGGGTCATGAAGAAACACTAGTTATGTTTAGACCCAAAAAAAAAAAAAAACTCTAGTTATGTTAATTATTATGTTGTATTCATGATAGCCAACCTACCTCTACTCATGGCCATGGTACCTTTGAGCCGTGCCTCAAGAAAATGCTTGAATGTACAATGTCTGATTTAAAAAAATTATTTTTAAAGTTATAGTAATATTTTTATTACAGCAGAAGAAATTAGATCATGGAACTATTTTAATCCTAACATTTTATCTCACCCTTCTTCTTCACATCTTGTGCTAGCTCCTAGGACTTAATCTGTGACAACTATTCATCCTAAGATTTCAAACCACTAAGCTATTATTACGTACTTTTGAGGAGACCAAGACTCTTCCCTTCGTTTGATTTATTTGAATTGAATTATCTGTCAAGGCTTTCCCTCGTTGACGTAGCGAGCGAAAGTCAAAAAATTTTACTATTGCCGTGTGAAACTCATGCGCCAACGGTAAAAAAAAAATTGAATTGCAGCAAATCGGATTGATCACAATTGAGGAAATCCCAAACCAATGGTTCGTCGAATCGAATCAACATGTATGTATACATGCGAAATTGTGCAAAAATATGCATTCTGAGGGATTTGATCCCCTGACCTAGGGTTTCAAATCATGCCATCTTTCCACTGGACTGCTTGACTTTCTTATAAATGTATGATCATTTATTCATGAGCTTTTAGAACCAATCTTTAAATGATTCGTGACAATGTAGACATTGCATTCAAAACACACTCTCAATCATTAGAGACAAGAGCATCAACATATGCTGGAAAGAAGCAACAAAGCCTGTTGTCACACCTTATGTAAGAAAATAGAAATTTCTTGCACCTATCTTTTTATTATCTGTTTTATATTCTAATCGGTTTCAAGAATTGCTCAAAATTTATATTTTGCCTAGCGTGTGGGTTCATTAATTTAAGACACATGTGAACAATACATTTTTCATTGAATTTTAACTTTCTTGTTTATGAGGTAAAATTTCTATGTTTAATCAAATTTCCAACATGATATAGCTTTTCTTCTTACAACACCACCCACGCAAGACACATCCAACTTCAAGATGATGATATCCTATTGTATGAGTTGATCCATAACCAGTACAGTTTCAAGAAACTCGCATTTGCTTATTAGTAATTGTTGGAAATGATTAACACATCTGTCATGTTGTGGGACAACTTCCGGGTGGTAAAAGCAAGGTTTAAAGTATTTGAACACCATTTTCATCCCATAGTTGGTCAGGTAAGTGATGCTTTATTATTAATTATGAATGCATGATCATTTACTCATGAGCTTATAAAATTAATCTTTAAATGATTCGTAACAAAGTAGACACTCTCATTTATTGGAGACAAGAGCATCAAGTTATGCCGGAAGGAAGCAACAAAAGCTGTTGCCGCACCTTCCTCAAGGAAATAGAAATTTCTTGATCCTATCTTTTTGTTTTTCATATTATATTCTAATCAGTTTCAAGAATGGCTCGTGATTATATTTTGTCTAACTTATGGCTTCATTAGTTTAAGACATGTTGGGATAACACATTTTTCCATTAAATTTTAACTTTCTTGACTGTAAGGTAAAATTCATATGTTTGATCAAATTTCTCACATTATACAATTTTTCTTCTTACAACACCACCCATATATGACACATCCAACTTCAAAATGGTGATGTCATTTTGTATGAGTCGATCCATGACCAGTATGGTTTCATGAAACTTGCATTTGCTTATCAGTAATTATTAGAATTGATTAACACATCTATCATGGTGTGAAACAGCTTTCGGGTGGTGAAAGCTAAGTTTTAAGTGTAGGAACACCATTTTCATCTCATAGTTGGTCAAGTAAGTGATGTTTTTTATTTATTAATTATGAATGCATGATAATTCAATTCCCAGCTGCCATAGGGTTGCCTAACCCCATTTGTCCCTCTGTGCGTCCACTCCTGAATATATACCTTTCACATCTTGGTTCAAAACACGCTTTACAAATTTCTCTAAAAGCATCAACAAAGCCCAACATCAGACTTATATAACACAATCAATAGACTTTTAAAATCAGAATCGCCAAAAAAATAAAAAATAGTAACAATTTACCAGTTGCAACGAGTGGCACAAAAATGCTACAAATTTTTGCAATCTGCTCACGTGTAATATTGCAGAAAAGGGAAAGCCCCTGAATAGCTAGAACTCGAAGTTGCACATCTCGTGAATGATGAAAATTAAAACGTGGAGCCGAGTAACAAAACCCCCAGACAAGAGTAACACACAGCTAGTGATGTACACTGCTTCGACTATATCATATCAAACTAATTTAAGATAAAAATTTTGTATAGGAACCAATTTTTTTTTATAGAAAATGATTAAACTAACATGTATTTATGAGGAAAATGATCAAAATGATGAAACTAACATGTATTTATGAGTGGATATACAAATATGAACTCATCTCGGGCTCTTCTTCTCCAATCGAATCAATGTGGGTATTGATGGCAGACACTGAAGGGTGGGGGAAGATGTTGGAGAACTTAGGAATAAGCTCCGCAGCCAACTGTTTGGCCTTGATGCTCGTCTGGGCTGCATTGATAATTCTCTAGTAGGCAATCACATTCTGAAATGACAAAGAAAAATCTCAAACTACTATTAAATGTTGGAAATTAGTTTACAAACTAACACTGCATGTTTGAAGTAAAAAAAAAAAACATGTGGGTAAACAGACAAAGGAAACTATTTCACCCACCCACCTATATATGCACTTATTTTGGTTTGATATTTCAACATTAAATAAAACTCTATTAATTTATTACTGACTTATGGACAGTGGCAGACCCAAGATTGTGTTACCATGGGGTCATAGTGCAAAGTCACGAAATTTTGTCACGAAGAAAATAACACTAAAAAACACAAAGATAGTACTTCCATTCATAATTCTTGCAAAACAAACAATACAAGTTACAATTGTCCACGACGAGTTTTCATGTTTTGAAAACGTTGCATTATAGCTTCGTTATTAATACAAGCAAAAACATCTCTTTCAATATAAACAACCAAACTATCGTTCAACCATTGATGTCTCGTTCTGTTGCGAAGTGGATTTTTGATAATATTCATGGCGAAAAATGCTTTCTTCACTGAAGCAGTTGCAATTAGTAAAACCAAAGCAAATGTAATAAGCAAATACACATAAGGAAATATTTCATGCATATCTTTCTCCACCATTTTTTCTGCAAGCATGCCAATCCCTTGCAATTCAGAAAAATCACTACTCGAACGCATATGATGAACATAAACCCCAAGTTGATCTTGAAGCATCAATAAAACTCAATTCGAAAAATCTTGAGGATAAAATTAAGAAGACGAACTATCTTTCGTTTGTTAAAAGCTACAAATGAATTGTTCGGACTCAAGCAAGCCAAACAAGTAAGCAACTCAGTATTTACCTCATTGAAACGATCATTTAATTCCGCAAGTTGTCCATCAATGACATGAAGAAAGAGCTCCACACGATAATGATGATTGTTTGTCTTGATTGGAGCATTACGCCGTGACCTCCCAAGAATTACATATTTCTAATCCATGTTAGGAATCATAATATGATGTTTGTTACAAAATGAAGATGCTTGATCAACCAATTCATCAAACTCATTATTCCTCATCACTTGTAGGTTTTCCTTGCATGTTTGAACTAAACCCATTGCATTCACAATGTCTTGATCTTTCTTTTGCAATGCTGAGACAAAGTATTTGTTATTCCCAATATAGCTTTCATAAAAAACAAGTGGAACACAAACTCAAAAGATTGTATTTCTCTCCATAACTTAAAGGCTTCACTTGAACTACCATTGGGGTTACACTCACCACAGATGAAAACATGAAAATGATACTAATCAAGGTAGCATAATGTGAGTTTCATCGTGTATCACCTGCACGTTTGAGAGTAGTAAGCCTTGACCCGTTATAAGACAAACTTCATCAAAAGCTTTAACAAGCTCTTATTGGTATTGTGCTCTAAGTGCATCATGACGCTTACAAGATGCTCCAACAACATTAACCAAACTATTAGCCATTGTCAAAAAAAAAAGCAACATCAATATTTTTCTTTGCCACGGCAACAAGAGTTAGTTAAAATTGATGAGCAAAGCAACGAACATAAAATGCACAAGGTTGTTCTCTTAAAATCTTTGTTTTAAGGCCATTGAATTCACTTCTCATATTACTATCTCCATTATAACCTTGTCCTCTTAACTTAGAAAAGCTCAATCCCTCAAAAGAAAAGAATTCATCAATGGATTTCTTTAATGCACTTGAAGTGGTGTCGGTAACATGTTGGACCCCCACAAACCTTTCTATTATTTGTCCTTTGTTATTCACATAACGAACCATTATCGCCATTTGCTCCTTTATTGAAACATCACGTGCTTCATCCATCATTATTGAAAAATACCTATCTTTAAGATCACTCATGATAAGACTAATGCATTCTTTGTTACATGCATTGACAAGATCTTTCTTAATTGAAGGAGCTATTAACTTGAGATTGCCCGGAGCATTTTCCAACACAAGGGCCTTAACTTTTTCATCATGATCTACAAGAAATTGCAAGAGCTCCAAATAATTCCCTTTATTACTTGAAGTAGAACTTTCATCATGACCACGAAAAGAAAGGCCTTGTCGCAACAAATACCTTGTGCACTTGAGTGATGCATTCAAGCAAATGCGATAAGCCATACGAGCATCATCTGTTTGCTTGATCACAGTTGTTTCAATATGACCTTTTTGATGCATCAGATTGTAAGCAACTTCTCTAGCTTGGTTGTGAACACTACCAACCCATCCAACATGAATGCTAAACCTTTCTCTCCCCTTCTTCCAATTATTGAAGCCTACCCCAGAGAAGGCGTCACCACCCACTTGATCAAAATTAGTTTTAAAGAGATAGCAATTGAGGCAAAATGCAGCATCTTTAGCTATGTTATACTCCAACCAATCAAACTCATCAAACCAGTGGACAATGAAACGTCTATTAATTCCTGATTGATTGCTTTGTGGGAATTTATGACCTTTAGGTTGACGGGGTCCTTTTTGAAGATATGCTCTTCGAATCTTATCTCGATTATTAGGACTATAATCTGTCATCGGCATTCCTAGTCCAGGGCTTGCTTGAAGATTAGCCAATATCTCATCTAATTCAATAGGTCTTTCTCTTGCACTTGAACTACCTGGATTAGACTCACTATCCATAGGCACTTTTCTCTTAAAAAATCGTTCCATGATAATTTTTTCTACACATAAATTAATTAAATCCATCAATTATAAAGGCTAATCTAATCCAAATAATAATATCAATCAATATAAACTCTACTAAAATATCCAAATAATAAAATCAATCAATATCATACCAGACCACACCAATAAATTATAATTCATGAAAGATATATCAATTTTCTTAAAATTATCCAAAGCCCAAAATAATATATGTAAAATTAGAACTCACTTGATTTGATGAGAAGCAATGGCAGCGGCAGCAAGACGTGGTTGATGACAGCAGCAGCGTGTAGTGGTTGATGGTGGGGGTGGTGAAGGTTGGGGATTAGTTAGGTTTTTAGAGAAGAGGGAATTTTGAAGGAAAAAAAAAAAAAGGTTTTGGGATGACCTATTGCTGCTGGGAGGAATTAGAATTGGGTAGATGGGTTGGGGTTTTTTGTTTTAAAAGAAAAAAACCTGACTCAAAACAACGTCATTTTAAAGCCAGGTTTTAAAAATAAAAATAAAAATTTAACACGCCTGGACCAAAACGACGTCGTTTTGGCCAGGCAGTTTAAAAAAAAATAAAAGCTCTCGCGCAAGGCAGGCGCTACTTGCGCAAGCTTCTTCTTCTTTCCTCAGCTAGGCATTTCATAGAGCACTTGGTGTGCGCCATGGGGTCTCACACCAGCTAGCCATGGGGTCTCACCAATGCTTCCCCTGTTGAGAACCTAGGTTGGACACTCACAAAAACAAGTAAATACACGTTTGCTGAATATTCAAATGCTGGGAGAATATATGTTATTGAATCAAAGAACAACTATGGCAATAAATAGCCGGCCAGTTTGGCATTGCCGTGCTGTAAAAATAATCGCTGTCAGATTTGCTGTGAGAGAAATCAACTGTGAGAGAAAGCAGTTTAGGGTTTGGTAAAATTTTTGTCAAAAGTGTTGTTGGTATTGATTTTACGTGTAATTAGAAAATGATTGGCGCATAATCATTAAACCCAGCGCCTCTTCAAAACTGATTTCCGCATAATCAAAAAATGAAAGCACCTCATTAGCTACTTTCCCTTATAGCTTTCCTCACATCAATTTTTAATAATCGCTGTCAGATTTGCTGTGAGATAAATCAACTGTGAGAGAAAGCAGTTTGGGGTTTGGTAAAATTTTTGTCAAAAGTGTTGTTGGTATTGATTTTACGTGTAATTAGAAAATGATTGCCACATAATCATTAAACCCAGCGCCTCTTTAAAACTGATTTCTGCATAATCAAAAAATGAAAGCACCTCATTAGCTGTTTTTCCTTATAGATTTCCTCACATCAATTTACCAAACGGGTTGGGCTTCTCAAAATTTTTTAAAAATCACTTATCACCCCCAAATAAGCAATACCAAACTGACACTTACAAAGGAATAACTGAAAGTTGGAAATATACAGCCCACGTTTTACAATCTAACAACGTGGTACATGATTAAATCAGAATCAAAACAAATAACTTATTCCTAAAGAATAGGACTTATCAACAACAACTGAAACAACCCTACAAACTAGAACAACTAACCCTTACGGCTAGGAAATCTTTAACAACTTCAACATCCCCACTGCAATTCCTAGCTGCCATGGGGTCATCTGTCCCTCTGTGCATCCGCCCCTGCCCGTGGGGAAAATTACCATCCCTATTGATAGAGTATTTGTGTCTTTCCTTCGTTTTCTTTTTTCTTCTTTTACTCTGGTTGAAGCTCTTGTTCAATTAGCTCCCATTCATGTCGCTATCTATCACTGGGTGGTGTTTTCACTTTCATTTGGCATTAAAAATATGTATAAATAAACTTTATGTTGATGTTATGTGGCCAAACGTGATTTGCCTCTGTGAGTTGGGATGGATTGTTCATTTGGTTGGTAACAATCAATTGTGATTGCAATATCAAATATTCTGAAGTAACAGTAGACAAAAATCAACGAAATTATTAGCTTAATGTTCTCTGAAGTGATTACATGATCAGACTTTGTTCTTGCTCCAAATGACAAGTCAAGAAAGATCAACCAAACAAAAACAGAAAACAGGAACACCAAAACTAGTTTTAGATGAGATCAGCTTAATTTTTGTTGGCTCCAACTGCATCCTTGACAGAATCAGCTGCTCCCTGTGCCTTGTCCTTCATCTGCTGACCAGCCTGCAAAGCAAATGTGGTGCATATATTAATTAATATAAAAATCCTTAATTTATTTTAAAAAAATTAAAAAAAAATTTCTAACCCCTTGGCATGATTCCTTGGCAGATTGGGCAGCATTGCTCATCTGGTCCATCATGCCACTAGCCTTCTCCTGCATCAAAATTGTAATCATCAACCACCCTATATATATTGGATTAAAGCCAAGGGTTTTTCAAGACTATCGCTTGTATTTAAAAAAAAAAAACGGTTTTTTCAAGACTGACCTCAGCCTGGCCCTTGGCCTGGCCGGCTTGGTGGCTGATATTCTGGGATTGGTTCATATTGATAAGTAAATTTGCTTTTTTTTTCTCTGCACAAACACACAATATCACTTTGAGGCTGAAAACTGAATTGTTGGATGAAATGTTCGTGCTAGTGAGGGAGATTTATAGTGTTTTCAAACCAATCCATTGCTTGACAAGTGTGAAGCCACGGATAAGTTACCCCTGTAGACCAGGGCTGCTTTTGATTAAGTTTGAGTAATTTGCTCATGGATTAGTTACGAATTTTAAGAAGGGTTTCTCTGTTTTTTTATCAATAGGAGAGGATAAATTCGAATTTTTTGAGGGATTTATAGACTTTGAACAGTTCGCTTTCAGATTAAACTTATAAGGTGTATAGAAATAGACCTCATATATGCATGGAAAATCAAAGCCTAATAATAGTCATGACACAAAAAAAAAAAACATAAGTCCTATTCTCAGGTTTCTCACAGTCACCTTCTTAGACCCCGCCTTTCAAGATATCTTATCCTCCTGTATGTTGGCCTTCCGGCGGCAGTAGTAGGTATCTAGCGGCGGTGATGGAATCTAGTGTACCGACGCCTCTAGGGTTTTAGTTGAACAATTTTTTTTCCTGTTTGTAACTGTGTTCGGCCTTAATTACATTGTATGAAGTCCCCATTTGTTTGGTTGTATGTTTGTCCATTTGGGAAAAAAAACAAAACAAAACAAAATCCAAACTTAGTAGAAGTTCCTTGCTTTTGTAGTAAAAGACAATAAGGATCTAACAATAACATCTACGTCCAAATGCCTTGGTTTTTTATGTTAGAAATAAATTGTTAGGAAATGAGTTTTCCGTTTTTAGTTTTTCTCTTCCCAGAAAAACAAAAACACAATTTCCCTTATCTGTTTTCTCTAACATGGAACCGAAAAATGTTGCCCAACAAGCTCAGGTTTTTTAGGTTTTTATTCCTTATCTGTTTTTGGATAATGACGAAGTTAGGTTTTTCATCTTTGTACTCTGTATATCTTGACCACAAAAAGAAAAGGTGTGTAATCATCCAAAATACATAAATTTACCTTAAAAGGAGATTAGTTTATTGGTTAAGCTACAATTAATTTGGAAAGTTTGGCACTAATCTTCTTTAGGCCCAAGCCCAACCAAAGAAACCAAAATCCTAATTTTTCTATTTTTGAAAATTTTAATATAATTAAAAAACAAAAAAAACAAAAACAATTTGATTTGACGTCGGCAAAAGCCAATCGTATAAGCTGGACGAAGATTCCGTGGAGCCACGTAAGATCCAATCTTACAGCATCTAATTTCAGACCAACTCACACCCGCCAAAGATCCCGCGGAACCCCACCGTTCATCGCACGACGTCAAGTGTACACCGCGTGTATGCCACTCGCGTAACCACCGCGTAAAGGAAGCAAAGATCCGTTTTAGCATCTAGTCTGTTCCGCCAACTAGCGCCCCGATCCACTGCGTTGCAGCTGAGTCAGCTCCACTTGTACTAGGCGCAAACGATCCAATCAATACCTCTAAACCTGGTCAATAGTCAACAAGATCAGTTTAACCCACTTCTGTTTTACCAAATGGTTTTTACCAGACAGTTTTTACCGAATAATTTTTACCAAATCCAACCCTGTAAAAAAGCTCCAAAATTGTCTATAAAACCAAACCCAATTCCTACACTCCAAGCCAACACCAAAGCATTAGCTCCATCACATACGCAAATAGCAACCCACTTTTCTAGAGAGAGAGAAAGAAAGAGAGAGAGAGGAGAAAGTAAAACCAAGAGAATTAATCAAGGCACCCACCATTGAATGGCAAACCGTGTAATCCCAGCAGCATCAAAACTCCTGAAAACTCTCAGGCCACTCAACTCCGCCGCCTCATCCACCACCATCTCCGCCATATCACCGCCAATCGGCTACGCCGAAAAACCGCTACAATCTCCCAGTGGTCACGCCATCACCGCCGCCGACACCATCACCGACAACATATTCAACCTCGATGACGTGGACAAGCTATTCGCCTCTGTCTCCACGCCGACGCTGCTGAGGGCCGCGCTGAACCTCCACGCGGTGGCCTTCGAGCCATTGGTGGACATTGGAATGTGGGTCATGAAGTCCAGGCTCATGGACACGCCGTTGATTCGAGACGTGATCATGGGGATCATACGGTCCACGTTTTACGAGCACTTTTGCGCCGGTGAGAACGCCATGGCGGCCGGGAGGTCGGTGCTCGAGCTGAACGAGGCCGGGCTCCGAGGGATGCTTGTTTACGCTCTGGAGTACGCCGGCGATAACGACGCTTGTGATCGGAACTTGCAGGGGTTCTTGGACACCGCTGAAGCCACCAAGTCCCTCCCTCCTTCTTCCGTAAGTTCTTCACATCACCAATCAATCCAAAAATCATGTTTACAAGATTTATTTTTCTTTATTTTTGTTTTTGTTTTTGTTTTTTATCATCTCAAGAATTCAAATGGTAAATTTCCAGTTTAAGGATTTTTACTGTTTTTAACTTTTAAGGAACTAGGTCAATTAGTTAGGCCGGCCAGTAAGTCCGCCTTCCTGTAACCAATTTCAAAATTCTCCTTCGAAGATTAGATTGGATTAATTTACAGTAACATCGCTCGAAAAATAAAATAAAATAATTTTTAACTAACCATGCAAATTCTCTGCAATAAGAGGTAAGACCTACTTTTGCGGTTTTCTATTTAAGATAAAGACGAGATTTAAGGTGGTACAACTGGATGGTGTTACAAGGACGAAGTAGAGGGTGCCACGTGGGATCGCAGATCCTACTTTGTTTACTTATGCCACGTGGGTGTGACATGGACCACACGTACGTAGTTTCTGGGCTGTTCGTCACTTGACCTGGTTTTGTAGGTCTATTAGTTGTCGGTTGCCACTTGATTTACCAACTAAAGATTACCTGGCTGGTTACAGGGAGATTCCAAGATGAGAAAAATCTGGACCCAGCTGACTGTGTCCTTGGTGTTACCAGTTGTTAAGACTGCCACGATTTTCAAAATCACAAATGGAACAAACACTAGAAGTTAGAAGTTGTTGAAAAAAACAAAACGCTAGATGTTTGGTCTTTCTGTCAACATCGTAGTTCACCCCAATTCCTTGTGAAGTTTGGTTTTGTTTGATTTGGTTTGATTCGATGCATGGTGGCTGAAAACGATGTTTGTGGCTTGTAACAGGTGAGCTTTATTATTATGAAAATCACAGCAATTTGTCCCATGAGGGTGCTTGAGCGGGTCAGTGACTTGCTGAGATGGCAACACAAAGACCCTTCTTTCAAGCTCCCATGGAAGCTCGATACCCTCCCCATTTTCTCTGATAACAGCCCTCTCTACCACACCCTTGAAAAGCCAGAGCCTTTAACTCCAGATGAGGAGCGGGATCTCGAATTAGTCCACCAGAGACTACTCAAACTGTCCCAGAAGTGCTCCGAAGCCAATGTCCCCTTATCCGTTGATGCAGAGTACTCGTCGGTTCAACCGGCCATCGATTACCTGACTTACTCTTCTGCGATCATCTACAACAAAGATGACAACCCGATCGTTTATGGGACTATACAGGCTTACTTGAAAGATGCAAAGGAAAGACTGCTGCTGGCAACAAAGGCTGCAGACGACATGGGAATTCCAATGGGTTTCAAAGTGGTGAGGGGTGCTTATATGTCAAGTGAAGCCAAAGTAGCTTCTTCCTTGGGGTATAAGTCTCCTATTCACGATAGCATCGAGGACACTCATGCGTGCTACAACGATTGCGCTTCGTTCATGCTTGAGAAGATTGCCAATGGCTCTGGTGGAGTTGTTCTTGCAACCCATAATGTTGAATCAGGTAAAGAAAATCAAACACTTGTGTTAAAACTTGGCAGAAAAAAGGCCAAACTGCATTCTTGAGCTAATATGTCTGATGTAAAACGTTGAACACAAATAGGGAAACTGGCAGTGGCAAAAGCACATGAAATTGGGATTGGGAAGGTACGCCAGAAGATTGAATTTGCACAGCTCTATGGAATGGCAGAATCGCTTTCCTTTGGTCTGAGAAATGCAGGGTTTCAAGTGAGCAAGTACATGCCATTTGGGCCAATAGAATTGGTGCTGCCTTACCTTCTGAGGAGGGCTGAAGAGAACAGGGGACTTTTATCTGCTTCAACTCAAGACAGACAACGCACAAGGTAATTTAAGTTTGGATAAAAAAAAACTTCTAAACTTGTAGCTTAAAAGGTTGGTTTTATTCTAATTCGGTTTGAACTTCTTTTGAATTCAGGGAGGTGTTGAAAAGGAGACTAAAAGCAGCAATCTTCTAAGGCAAAAAAACTATTTGGCTCCACCAATCTTGTAAATATAGGGTAATTTTGTAATTGTGGTGAATTGCTCAGAGTTAATGGAATGAATATGTGCATATAGGAACTAGGAAATTTGGGCTCTGTTTTCCTCATTGCATTAGGTTGTACTCGCCGGCAACAGGTCCATATTTGCTTCCTAGCTAGCTACTTAAATGGCAATCCACCAGCGCGCTGCCCTATTGATTGTGTGTGTAAAAGCATGCTGCTTCCTTCAGCAAACCGAATAAAAAATGAATTTGTGTTGCTTCCAAATTACCTAGATTGGTGTGGCTGATGTTTGAATGACTAGGAGTCTACAAAGACTTCAATATTCAAAAGAGTGTCCTTCCCGACTGGCCTAACTGGTGTCTGCAGAAGACTACAATATTAAAACACATCCATGACTCAAATTCCCAAAAACGTGGAACCTTGCAGGCAAGGACAATCAATTAGGAGTGGCTTTCGGTGACAATCAAACGTCTTTTTCTGATATGGGCAAGTTGACAGCATGTTTTATGCATGCGCGGTGGGGCTTCAATTTTCAGCCCTACACTACAAATTACAATATTCCATTTTTTCAGTTTTTGTTTTTAAATTTATATTCAATCACACAAGATAAGGTTAAAAAATTCCTAGACAATCACGCTTCCCATTTGTTGTCAACAATTATCAAGGAAGAATCCTGAAGATATCATAGTTTATTCTGTCATACGGGCAAGTTAACGTACCAGTTGATGCTCGTGTTCATAATTTAATGAGACCGTAATGCATATTCTAGCTGGAAAATAGTTCATGTGTATGTAAAGCATGCCAATTTCCCATTTCAGTGACATGGATGGTATGCTGTGCATTATCTTGGCATTGCATCTACTTGATACCTGATTGCCACTCTGAAGTTTCCTCAGCATTGAAATTTTTATGACATTCTGCAAATAGTGATCCTAGTTGATTGGCTTTCCAGCTCATAGCAGTAAGATTAGGGTTTATATGTGCGCCGCCGGACCGGCACGGGAGAAGCCTCGTGTGGATTTTTCAAGCGAAGTATCAGCTCCGTGCAACACTACATTAACCATTCAAACACGTCAGTCAGAGAGGTAGAAATAGCATAATCAAAGCATGCTCCCCAATATTCTCCCACAGGAATATTTTCAGAACTCTGGAAGAAAGGTCATGGTATCACATAGAAACAAAATTGAAAAAGGAAAAAAGAAGGCAAAATTGACTGAAACACATGAATAGCATTGAAATGTTTGACACGAGAAGCATGTTGAAAGAATCAAAGGGAATCTTTGAAACTATGGCTAAATGGAATATTAGTGGGTGTCAAAATCACACATAATATTCCAATAAACTGGGAAACTATAGGTCTTAATCATAGCTTAGGTTGCTGATGACTCGAATTGCATAACACAACCCACTTGGAAATTGACATCAAACCAGACGTGAACCAAACATCTTTTCGTGGACAAGATAAATGCTGATTGCAAATTCAATTGTATCAGGCCCCATCACCACCTTCTGCAATTGCTGATAACCACTTCTAGGTTACTGTTGACAAGGAAATTTCCACAACAAAGTGGAAAAAGAATCCCACGAATGTAAGCCAGATTTAAGAGCAACATAGGATGCCAAATTGTAAATCAAGACAGCCGATGGTTCTAGAAATATGATGAGAAGGAACCGCATAGATTGTGAACAAGCTACCATTAGTATCACTTATTTGGCCTTCAACATGACCGGTAAAGGATCAAACAATACGGTTGACAATTTGATTCGGTGAGCACTACGGTCAATCATCTTGTTGTTGCCCAAAACTTAGATGTCACAAGCCGATCACATCAGCTTGTGAACTTGCACAAGTTGTCAACTAGTTTTCATAAGCTAACATTCAGGACATTTTTAGCAGTGTCGATTCAATATTAACCTGAAGTTGATAATAGCTCCGGTAAACTGATTTTCAGTATTATATTGCTGCACGGGAACAGCAGTTTAGTTTTTGAAACTTGGATGAACTTGAGCGGCTAGAGACTCTGATGGACAACTATAACTATGAACATTCACTCATATGTCTATGAATCACTAAATACCAGTTACCTAGTTTTTGTTTTTCGCTTTTCTTACTACCCCATCCCGCTCCATCCTTACCATGTGAGCGAAAGCCCAGGATGGGCCAGTGAAAGTAGTTCGTAACGGAAGATGCAGGCAAGTTTAGAGCGTGCATCTAGATGCTAATTCCAGCATTCATATGGATATTAAAATTAATCATTCTTAGTTATTTCACCAGATATATCTCAGCAAATTATGACAAGTATAAATCAAATTTCTAACTCATGAAAAATTTATTAGTCTCAATCATATTGTACCACATAACTACTACAAAAACGTATGCACATACTCAACTCAGAGCTTGATATCCTAGTGGCCCTGGCAATCCATCTTGTCTTGTGTTATTCTTTCCCATTAGAGAAGGCATCCATGGGAACATTTTCCCAAGCTCCTTGCTAATAGTACTAGGTCTAAGTTGCTTATCATTTATTCCAAACTTTGCTCTTTCAATTGCTTCCATGACATCTTCTCTGGCCACAGTTTCACCACCTGGAAAGATTAATATGGAATTATTGATTACCACAGTTCTCTTTCTAGAAGTATCTTTAGCATAAACAGTGCATTATGCAGTAAGAAAGGCACAAATAAAATGGCAGACGAACAAAGAGGAAAGAAAGAAGGGCCGGTCTAGGCTCTGGGAGAGCAGGTGTGAGTAGGAGAGAAGGTGATGCCAGATAAAATGACTCTTATTCATGGTAACCAAAATTTAATCATTGGACCCAAAAAGGAAACGAAAAAATGAAACCATACTTAATGGAAACCCCAGCCATATTTTTAAAGCAAAGTCTCCGATCTTACAAGCAAGAAAATTTTCAGATAGCAAAAACCAAGTGATTATTTGGATGCTGAAATATACTTCACCCTACCTCTACGAGCAGCAAGTAAAGCAGCTTCATTGACAATGTTTGCAAGATCAGCACCCACAAAACCTGGTGTCAGAGAAGCAATGAGGCTGCAAATAAGATTACTGTCTTCCTCCAAAGGAATTCCTCTCAAATGTACAGCCAAAATCTTTCTCCGTCCTTCTTCATCTGGTTCTCCTACAACTATTTTCCTTGAAAAGCGGCCTGGCCTACAAAGGGCAGAATCCAATACTTCAGGCCTGTTGGTTGCAGCAACAACAATCACCTTCGAGTCTGACTCAAATCCATCCATTTCTGTCAGCAACTACAAGGACAGGAACAAGTTTTTTAAGAGAAAAATACCTTTATTGAAAGTAATAGAAAGTAAAAAAGTATTTTTCCACTGAAATCCAAATCTAAGATCTAAAAAAAGAATACCAAAAAGCACAATAATATGGTTATTACTGCCTTATACTGTTCTGCATAACAGCAAGCATAGAAACAGTCAACTAATTTAGAGTGTCGATTGCTATTTAGAATTGAGAACTGAAGATAAAAATAAGGCAAAAATGATAAATTCGCAATAAATAAGTAAAAAACGTTGACAAGCCTTTTAAGGGGATCAATTTGATTTTCTGAAATCAAAATGAAATCAAACATGAGAACAAGAAGAATTTCCCAAGTACTGCAGTGATTTTGACAATTATTAAAACAGTTTGAAAATATAAATAATGGTCTATAAATCAAATTACACATTAACAATTCCAGAAGACATTAGGAATGATCACAATATAGTGAATTCGGATATTGATGGGTGTGAGGGATGCAGGATACAAGCCAGAATTGAACTCAGATTACCTGATTCAGAGTTTGGTCACGCTCATCATTGAAACTTCTGCCACGCTTTGTTCCAACCGCGTCAAGCTCATCAATGAATATGATCGATGGTGAATATTTCCTTGCCATATTAAAAAGGTCTCTAATGCGAGCTGCCCCTCTTCCAACAAACATCTCCACAAATTCACTGGCAGAAACAGTGAAAAATGGTACACCTGCTTCTCCAGCCACTGCACGGGCAAGTAATGTTTTCCCTGTTCCTGGAGGACCCACCAGCAATACACCTCTAGGTAACTTTGCTCCCAGTTTGTTATAGTTAATAGCTCCTTGCAAGCATAAAACTATCTACAAGAAAGAACTATTATCAACAAAATGAATGAAGAAAATTGTATAACTAGTCAGCAGATAACCGCATATGCAAAGAAGGCAGTAAAATTCACTAAGGCAAAAACATCATAGCTCTTGGAAAAAAAAAAGAAAAAAAAACAGGTGGTATCAAAACTTAGAACGACATACAACTTAAAGAAATGCGAAGATACCTGACATATGTTGTTCATTTCATTTGTTTTTCAACCAATTTTCAAAAAAATGAGAAACATCCACGAGATTATATCTAAATAAACAGATATGCAAGCTGCACGAGCCAGCACCATGTGTAACGAGGCTTGCTGCAAGCCTTGGGAAATATTCCCAGCACCTAAGCTGGATAAATTTTTTGATTCATGATGTGACAAAATTTCATCAGGATATTGTTAGAAAACGGTGTAACATGTGCAAAGGGTACTATATACAGTAGTGAAGCAGTTGTTAAACTGTTGTACTACCCAAAGGAGCAATCTTATTTTAGCTCATTGACACACTAGCTAGCAGCCAGAATTTTGTTTAAAAGCTAAGAAAATTATAGATCGATTGAAAACTCCTGAATTCCAGACTTATAATGTCTTTGGATGCGGAGGAGTCAGTGAATATGAACCTCAAGAGGAGAGGTGAGGTGCAAATGGCTGAAGTTGTTTTTTGTCTAGCTTTCATAAACAAATGACAGGATGCTCTTGCTTCTTTATTTCTGCAACAGTTAGAAAATTTAAGTATTACTTATCTAGCTGTTTATCATCATATCCATGAGTTCCAGCCGTCCTATATATATATATTTCATTCACGCCTTTGGTGTTTGAAGCTCTCCAAATTCAGATTCCAAGAACAAACAAAATATGCATTTTTTTGGCTTTGATTCAAGTTCTACGTTTATACCTAAGAACACATAGATTCATCTTCCTTGTCTTCCAAACTTGTATCCTCAGGAGCTTAAACCAAGAGCTTTCTAGCTTGCTTGGAGTACATAACTATAACAAACAGAGTGAAGGATATCCACAGTTCCATAACAGGAAAAGTAATTAAATTACCTCATTCTCAACTCTATTGTCAAGTTAGCAATGCAACAAAGTATCAACAAAGAGAAATTAAGAATAATACACGGCATATTTAATATATTCAAGAGAAGAGATGCTTACCTCCATGAGCTCCAATTTGGCAGAATCAACTCCCTCAACATCATCAAATCCAACTGACTGATTATCAGGTCTCCGCTTTTTGGCTGGGCTATTACCAGCAGTAAGTTGACGATAAAGAAGCCACATCAATGGCAGCAAAGGAATCCACAGAGATATTATAGTTATCAAAGTAGTCCTCATTGACATCAACACTGATTGAGGAGCCGAGCTATAGGTAATTCCTTTCTCTCTCATCAAACTAAGTAAAAATTTCTCATCATGATCTATTTTTCTAGTGGAATACTGCCAGTCAGGGGTTGAAGCTTGAGTGACTGATAATTTTTTCAATACGTTCGTATTCAGTGCTTGATCAGATCGAGAACCATCATCACTTGTGACCTTATCGGCCATATTCTCTCCTTGTACGTTTGTCAATTCTTCATCAAACAAATGATTATCCCCAGCAAAGCGACAGTTTGTGTTATAATATATCCGACGAGATCCCTCTTCAAGTAGAACTTTCGTAACAGAATCATTTCGAAGGCTTGTTATCAATTCTGAATATGGAACCATTTTTGGAGAAGGCACTGCTGTTAACTTCAAAAACAGATAGCACAGCCCCAATGTTGCAGAAATTGAAGAAAAAAGAGTCACTCTTCTTATATTCTTTCTCAAGAAGGTCCCAATACCATTTAACACCGATCGAATCGTAACTGTTTTCAATCTTATAGTTAATAACCGCAACCTTGGGCGTAATCTTAAAGAAAATCTCTTCCTCAAAGACCTTAACTTGGTGTTTCCTTTTTTTCCCAAATGCATCTGCTTATTTGCACTGTTTGCATTTGTCAGTGGCTCAATTTTGTTGTAACAACACAACTCCTGTTTAGATTTATAACGATTATTGAATCCCTTTAAGAAAACTCCACTTTTTCCATTACTCAGTGGCCTAAGCTCATTGTTCCAGAGCAACCCATGTTGAAAGTCGCAAAATTTGTGATAACCCAACGAACGAAAAGCAAATGAACGACAACAAAAACCTCTATATCTCCCCAAAGACTTGGACTTTCGGCCATGAACTTCCAATTTGTTTGGAATAGATAAGAACCCAGTATTGCAAACAACAGAAAAACAAGCCATGCCACCTCTACAACAATACTTATCTATTGAAATACAAGAAGTAAACCTACTAACTGTAACAGGAACATTGCAACATTAATACAGAAACCTCATAAATAGGTGGAATTTGGCAAAACAACAAACCAGAAGAAGAAGAAGAAAAACCTGTCAGAACTGTTTCACAAGCACAACCATCAAACCTGGAACAGCCTGTGGGAGCAAGAAGAGTGTTAGCTAGTGAGTTTGGGAAGAAGAAAGCAGTTCCTGTGGACTGAGAAATTATCTCCAAGCCTTAACAGATATCCAAATGTTCAGCTCTGATGGGTCCTTCTGTTCCTCTGTCATGGGTGTGGTTGCAGAAGATTACGAGTTTTGTTGTTTTTTTTTGTTTGTTAGAGGTGTCAAGCCCTTCTTCGTGGGAAAGCCCGGACCTTTTTAAGTGGAGAGACGACGCGGCTATCAACGACGTAATCTTTGATGTCGTCCTTACCCAACAAACCACGCGTTTTGTTGTCGTTGGTTGACATTGAGCAACGACTCGAACCCCGTCGTTCCGTCATCTCGGTGAAACGACATCGTTAAAGGTCCGTTTATGCGTCACAGTCCGTTGATGTTTAGACACCAATATCTCCCGAATTTATGGCACTTCAGAAATAATCATATCCCGTGAAATTTTGATCCTACTGAGAGGACGACGCACTTTACTTTGACACTACAAACACGCGTAATGCTCCTTTTGGTTTGGTGGAGGATAGAAACCACCATTCTTAGGACCTCCTCTGTCTGAATCTTATTGATTGAAGCAGAAACCATTGAGATATGAGCATTAACGATCATATCTCACATCAGACGAAGAAACAGAGGAAAACCAATTATTCACTGGCTTAAATTCTCCAATACCCAGGTTGGTTTTCATTTCTTCCTTTCCTTCACCATGATTTTCCTTTGGCTTTTCAATTTTTGCCTCAATACATCAAGAAATTCATGGTTTCATTAGGATTTGTGTTGTGGATGTTAATTTTCTTCTTATCATTTCAAAGTTCCTCTTTGCCCATCGGATTATTATGTTTTTTTGGTTGTAAATCTTGAATGGAATGTTGTGATTCATTGCACTGTTATTGGATATCCGTTTGTTTGTCCAAATCAGAAATGGCTGTTTTTGGATTATATGTGAATTATGGGTTTGGAACAAAGCTATGTAGTGATTCTTTAAAGGGTAATATTAATTTTGTTGTATTGTGGTATCGTTGCTAGAGCATCTTCTTATGTCTGTCTGTAGTTTCTCCTGTTGTGCATACCATTTGTCGACCATATTCATTGTTTGATCTCGTAGCTGTATCAATCATTTTTAAATCCGTGTGCCATATTCATTGACTAATGGAAGTTGTCTACTGTATGCTTCATTAGATTATTTTAAGTCGATACTTTCCTAGCATTGTAACGTGCAAGTCTTATTATCATTTTGGCAGCAATAGGTTGTTGTCATATTAATGGCTACTACAAGTTGTCATTGATCTGATTTTGAGTGTTTCTGGAAGTGGGGTTGTTTGCTTTCTTGTAATTTTCATTGATCTGTGATTGCAAGCAGTATCATTTTTCTTTTCTTTCACCTCTTTTAGATTTTGCTGCCTATTTGATCCACGAGATTGGTGAAGGAAAACAAGTCCTTATACAATGTGGTGTGCAAGAGATTCTTTAAGATAGTAGAATGGAAAAGAAACTGGAAGAAGATGACCATGAGGCAGGTCCAGTTCCTGCACTGAGATTGGACAGATTTGGTTTTTTAAAGCAGGAACTTTCTCCTCAAGGTTTAACCAAGGGCAGGTCAGCCTATGAATATGAGAGGTAAGCCTTTCCTTTTTGATGTACCATTTTAACATTCTTTAATATTTGGCCATAAAAGAAGTTCGCTTTAATGCATATGACTTGAGCAAATTAATATTTGATCTATGCTAATCAGATATTGATATGATTATTTACTACATCTGATCACGTTTTTCAGAGAGGAAAGAAGGGTTAGAAAATGGAGGAAAATGATTGGTGTGGGAGGGAGTGATTGGAAACACTATATTAGGAGAAAACCTCATGTTGTTAAAAGGAGAATAAGGAAAGGAATCCCTGATTGTTTAAGGGGTCTGGTGTGGCAGTTGATCTCTGGCAGTCGAGACCTGCTGCTGATGAACCCTGGAGTTTATGAGGTACACATGATTCCTGGTTTCTTATGTGAACTTTGCTACATCTTATATGCCATTGCTTTATGAGTTTGTAATTAAGGATTTTATATGTTGTTCATAGGGGAAGGTTCCCCTGTCTTTGTTAACAATTTCTTTGGTACAGTAGGATTAATACTCTTCACTATTTATTAATCAATGAAAGAAAGCACTGGGTCCCAAATCAGGTGGTTCACAGGGATGACATGGTCAATCATTTGAAACGCAAAATAAATAATGTGTGGCTGGAAAATCTATTGAGATGACCCTTAAAGAAAAACCTAAATACTTTAGCAGATTGGCATGAGAACTACCCCTGCCAAAATCCTTGCAAATCTATGGATTTTTTACAAGCCATTTTGGTTAACAAAAATATCTTATGCGGATTCATCGTAAAATGAGCTCTGAACCCAACCCTATGTTAAACCTTGTTCTAAGCAGGCTCCAGTTGAAGAATCACATTGTTTGGAAATAAAATTTGTTGGTTAACTTTGGATTATGAAACTGTGTTGCCTTGGTGCATACCTGGTGGTGTTACTAGAAACTGCATGTATGCCTAATCTAGTCAGCATTTGGAAGGCTTGTAGAAAGACTCAATCAAGTTGCTTATTATCATAATTATCTTTCCTATCTTGTGATGTTCGAATTGGTGCTGCCAGTCTTTGACACGGTTTTAGGTTGATCAGAGCTGACATTAATGCCAAAAGTCAACATTCAAGCAATAGGCTTAAGATATCTTCCTATCTTGAGTACTTTATGCCTTGGCTAGGTTCATGTTAGTTGAATTTGAAATATCTCCTTTGAGTCTTTTGTTGAGAAAGTGGATAACTATGTGGTGTGGGATTATTTTAGGTCGGCTGGATGGTGGCTGGACAAATTTAATTACACCGCTCTTCCTTATTTGTGATATTATTCATTTCACATCATGAGTTGATTTTTCATCTAATGCTTATCCTTCTTTGTGCATGCACACCCATAGTATTAAACTAAGAAGTGGTATGGTTTTTGCAGCAATTAGTAATTTATGAGACATCAGCTTCAGAGCTGGATATAATTCGAGATATATCCCGTACCTTCCCTTCACATGTTTTCTTCCAGCAGCGACATGGTCCTGGTCAAAGGTCCCTCTACAATGTTTTGAAGGCATACTCTGTCTTTGACAGAGAAGTTGGATATGTTCAGGTTTGAGACTTTCTTTTCGTTCGCTGTTGCACTTAATTTATGCCAGACACTGGATAATTTTAAATGGTTAAAAGAATGCAGGGAATGGGGTTTCTGGCTGGTCTATTGCTTCTTTATATGAGTGAAGAGGATGCATTTTGGTTATTAGTCGCATTACTCAAAGGAGCAGTCCATGCACCAATGGAAGGTTTATATCAGGTAGCCCTTTTGTTATATGAATGTCTTGATCTTATCTTTTGGGGTTTGTAGATTAATTAAGTGTAATCATGCGCATATTTATCGAAAAAGAAGAATGTAGTCCGCTACTTTGGTCATATGGTACATTTACTAGAATTAAGAGGAAAACAAAAAAGCCAATGACGTCAGATAATGCCTAGTTTGAGGTTTGAGGAGTTCATTCACATTCATTTTTATCTATTCGGGTTATGCGTAGCTTGTTCATTTATTATATTCAAAGCCTGATTTATTGTTTTCTATTGAAAAAGTGGGGAATAGAAATGGAGAAAATGGCTTCATGCTTTGATAATTGGTAGTTTATGCTTGTCATGTAGGTAGGGCTACCACTAGTACAACAATACCTTTTTCAGTTTGACCAGTTAGTAAAGGAGCACTTGCCAAAGATGGGAGAGCATTTTACTCAAGAGATGATAAATCCTAGCATGTATGCAAGCCAGTGGTTCATAACCGTTTTCTCCTATTCTTTCCCATTCCATTTGGCTCTTCGAATTTGGGATGTCTTTCTCTACGAGGTTAGCGATTTCTAATGTGTTATATCTCTCTTTGGAAGTACTATGGTTTGGATTTTAACTTAAACTTGATCTATTATTTTTTATTTTTACAGGGTGTTAGAATTGTTTTCAAAGTTGGTTTAGCCTTATTAAAGTATTGTCATGACGACTTGGTGAGTATATCAGGATGCCTTTCTGCTCCAAATCATGATAACTAGAATATTATTTGCTCATAGAAATTTTTTTCTTTTCGACAGATAAAATTACCCTTTGAAAAACTTATTCATGCTTTGCGTAACTTCCCTGATGATGCAATGAATCCAGATACATTACTTCCAATGGCTTACTCAATCAAGGTTTTTATTCTGCATAATTGTTTTTCATGAATGATGATGGTTGAGGTGCCAATGTTGTAATTTTCTCATCATTCATGTGTATGTATGTCGTTTGGTTGATCTCTAGGTATCCAGGGGTTTGGAGGAAACAAGGCAGGAGTATGAGAAGAAGAATAGAAAGATCAATCAGTCTACAGAGAATGAGAAACAGTTGCAATGAAGGTTCTGCTCATCTGATGGGAGCTATGCTGATTCTGATTAACTTGTCATTCTTTAGTTTTAGGACATCGCAGCAATAACCAAAAGAATAGCACTGATAACATTTGTCATCATAGTAGATGTTTATGAACTCCCCTATTCCCTGTTACAAACCCAAAATCTTAGATGTAAATATATATTAACATTGCTAAAGTTGCCAACTTCTGAAATAGGAGGCCTCAAGCCCCTTAACATCCTCCTAAACTGTTGAATTTCGTTGTGGTGTCCTTCATTTACTATTTATGTTCTGGTACCTTCTTTTGGGAGGCTATAAACCTAACATAGGATTGGATTAGTGTAATATACTCCAGTCCAGTACAATGTGGTCCAATATAATCCAATCTATGTCACCAAAACGGGCCCTTATACTTTGTCAATTGGGAGCTACTATTCATGTCCATATGAACAAATGGAAGCCTTGTTTATGTTTTCTAGCTATGATTTTTGTTAAAGTCACGTGTGAGCAATTTTGAATCTTTGATTAAAATTTATAGTCATAAATCACTATTGACGGTGTGATTTACCATAGCATAAGTTTTTTTTCCCTCTAGCAAACATAAATATTCTCCACCAAATAAAAATTCTGTCAATTTCAATTCTTTCCAAGATGCTAAAACAGGAATTTGCTTTTCTTTTTGGCCATAAGAAAAGTTGATACCAAAATAGTCATGAGCAAGAAAGAAACCCACAAGACCACGGCAATTGATTGACATGCATTGGATGCTTTTGATGTGTTACGGTTTTAGGTGGTGGGGGAGTGTTGGGGTCAATTTTCGAACCCAAAAACAGCACCAATCAATAATACTCACACAACTGTCTCGCATGCAAAGCAGACACCTCTAATTTGATACGTAACTGAGTAGGTATTTTTTGGTTTTAACTCTATATGAACTTAATTTGGTGTTGAGTTTCCCATTTCTTAATGAACAAAGCCCATTTTTTGTGTATGATTTTCTTTTGAGAAGAGCTAGTTTGAGAGTGATTTTGAATATGCCATAATTATTTTTGGCCTATTCGTATATACTTTTTTTATTTTAAGGGTCCGTTTGGGAGTACTTCTGGAATGACTAAAAATGCTTTTGAACAACTAAAAGTATTTATGATAGTGTTTGGCAAAAAAGTTTAGAAGCGCTGATGGGTCATAGAAGCACTTTCTGGAGAAGCACCTGTCATGTGCTTATTCAAGAAGCACTCTCAAGTGCTTTTCCAGGAAGCACTTTGATTTCTTATGAAAATTTCAACGCCTTTATGATAAAACCACTTTTGTTAGAAGCAGATATAAGCAGAAGTGCTTCCTAAAGAAGCAATCCCAAACAAGCCCTAAGTAATTTTAAGTAGTTCTGGGAAAAAAAAAAAAAAACACATCTTATGTGTTTTTCCATAAAAGTGATTATAAAAATAAATAAATAAATAATTCACCATAAAAAGTGATTTTTGACTTATCTAGAATTATTTTCAGAGGAGTACCAAAATTAATAATTAGTGGGAGATAAATAACTTCATTGGGGTCAAACCTCCCCCCTTCCACTCCCTCCACATGAGTTCTATGTTTTTTTGGGTTAAATTCTAAAAAATATGAAAAGTTGATGAACCACATAACTTAACTTAGGTTATTGAGAATTTGAGAGAAGGTAGTGACCTTCAAAACTCCACACGTAACTCCAACGATTGCTGTCTATTCAAACCATATATGGTAAAGTAACTTTTGAGTTGACATATGATGTTATTTCCTTTTGCATATTATTTCTTTATTTCTCTCTTTTTATTTTCTATATATGCTTTTAACTCCCATAACACAGCAGGTGCATTGTATGTGAAAAACACAGACTAAATAATATTTTTTATTATATAGATTTTGAATCATGCCCTTTTTGGAGAAGATAATTAATAAGATAAAAAGGAAAAAAAATAATATTCCAATTCATTATTATTCTTTTTGGAGGGTCCAAGTACATAGATAGAATAGTAATTGAATTTGATATAAAAGTGGAGAATATTGACATGTGGGCCCACGCAGCCATATAAGACAAGCGTGAAAAGGATCGAGAAAGGGAAAATGACAAAAAGAACCAGCTCACAGCATCAGTCTGGTCCCTCTCTCTACGTGTAGTCGATTCACAGCCACACCTTCTTATCGTACCGCCACGTGTTATGCTAATCCATGATCGTCCGCATCCAATCCTAGCGTACAAACCAGTGAGTCTTCCGTACGACGTCGTCTCTCTCTCTCTCTCTCTCTCTCTCTGGGGTCTTTCGAAACATTTATTCCATGACGAAATGTCTATGATGCCCCCACGGGCCGGCTCAACTTCCCATCCGCGCAAACACGGAGGGGTAGTATCGTCAGAACAAAACAAATACAGGAGGTTGTGAGTTGTAGAGCAAATCCAGATGGAAACGGAAGGGCATGACCGTAATTAAATGCAATTCCCGTGGCGAACACGGCTCAGGGATGCTATATAAACAACGTTCCCTATGGTTCTCAACCTTCACGAAAACAACGAAGCACCGAATTTTGCTCCACCATTTTTTTCGTGAACCTCAGGTTTTTTTAGGTGTTTGTGCGGACTCTAGGTATAATTAGGGTTTCTTCAGCCTCTTCCTTCAGATCTTCGTCTTGGTCCCAAGTTTTCGAATCTGAAGGTGTGGTATGATTCTCCTCTGGTTCTTAGTTTTGTGGATTTTGTTCATTCCATTGTGTGTTTTTGTCTAATTATGATCTTTGATTTCTATCGGTTTCAGGTAATTGATTTAGAGATTTAAAAAGGGATTCTCGAAGGAGATTGTAGGTTTAATTCAGAAACTTCAAAACAATTTGTAAGTGTGCTTCCTTGGCCCTGGTTATTATTTCGTGGATAGTTTTGCCTATTGGTTTGATGTTATCGGGAAGAAAGAAGGTTTCTTTTTTATGTACATGAAAAAGATTATGTCAAGATTTTGCTTTTGTTATTGACATATGCAGAAGTGAGGAGTTTTAATTTATTATTGTAAGGAAAGAATGAAGATTTTGTTAGGACTGTAAGCAATTCTTCGCTTTTGATGCATGGCCCCCTTTTCCCTGTTCAACAAATCACAATGCTTGGTTGTTTCTAACTTGTTGAACACTGATTATGTTTTTCTGGATAATTCCGTAAAATTGTTGATGGAGTTGTATGCTTGGATGTACTGGCTTTGTTGAAATTAGATTCTAAGGTTTCTGGTTACTATTCTTTGCTGTTATATCGCAACTGCCTTTTCATGTCATTTGCAAAGATGTCTCCTTAACCTGGACGCCCTTGGTCTATCGTTTTTGCAGGAAAAAAACTGAATGAGCTAATGGAGTCGAAGGGTGGCAAAAAGAAGTCTAGTAGTAGTAAGTCATTATTTTACGAAGCTCCCCTCGGTTACAGCATTGAAGACGTCAGGCCTCACGGTGGAATCAAGAAATTCAGATCAGCTGCTTACTCTAACGTAAGTTTTACTGTTTGTTTCTGGGTGCATGTAATTTCTGGTTTGTTTTGTATGAATGGCCTTCTAATATTACCTTATACTGTTCTCTATGCAGTGCGTCCGCAAGCCATCCTGAGTTCTGCTAAGTCTGGACATAACCCCGTGCGATCGTTAATACTGCAATTTTACTTTAGCTCTAGTCTGTTTCTCTTTTCTACTTCTCTCGTTCTCTCTCGCACTTGTTCCCTCGCTAGTTCTCCTTTTATCTGCTGTTGCAACGTTATTTCCTTCCTTAATTCGAGATGGCTGTACCGGTCTCTGCAATTGGATTTGAAGGCTATGAAAAGAGGCTCGAGGTCTCATTCTTCGAGCCTGGACTGTTTGCTGACCCTGCCGGCATGGGTCTCCGTTCTCTGTCGAAAGATCAATTGGATGAGATTCTGAAACCAGCTGAGTGCACCATTGTTTCCTCACTCTCTAATGATGATCTGGACTCTTATGTCCTTTCGGAATCGAGCCTCTTTGTGTACCCATACAAAGTGATCATCAAAACTTGTGGAACAACAAAATTGCTTCGATCAATCCCTGCCATCCTCAAGTTGGCTGAGACTCTCTCCTTGGCTGTAAAATCAGTGAGGTACTCTCGTGGGAGCTTTATATTTCCTGGTGCTCAGCCCTTTCCACATCGTAGCTTTTCAGAGGAAGTAGCTGTCCTTGATGGCCATTTTGGCAAGCTTGGTTTGGCAAGCAGAGCATATGTTATGGGTAGCTCTGACAAAACACAGAAATGGCATATTTACTCTGCATCGGCAGAGTTGGCAAGCTTACTTTGGGGCGCACGCCAATCAGGACCCACATACACATTGGAGATGTGCATGACTGGTTTGAACAGGAAGAAGGCATCTGTGTTTTACAAATCAAAGGCAAGTTCAGCTGCTGGTATGACTGAAGAATCTGGCATTAGGAAGATCCTCCCCCAGTCTGAAATATGTGACTTTGAGTTTGATCCTTGTGGTTACTCCATGAATTCGATTGAAGGGAATGCAATTTCTACCATCCATGTGACACCAGAAGATGGTTTCAGCTACGCGAGCTTTGAAACAATGGGATACGACTTCAAAAATGTGAACTTGACCCAGCTGATTGACAGGGTTTTGGATTGTTTCAAACCGGCTGAGTTCTCCGTGGCTTTGCATACCACCAGTACTGCAGGCGAACAACTCAACGCTAAGTTCCCCCTGGATGACTTGAGGGGATACTGTTGCGGAGAAAGCAACTATGAGAGGCTGGGTTTGGGTGGTGCTGTCATCTTCCACAGCTTTGTTAAGGATGCAGGTTGCCAGTCTCCAAGGTCAATTCTGAAAGGTTGCTGGAGCGAGGACGAGAAGGACGAGGAAGTTGAAGAGATAGTTATGGACAAGATCTAGTGTTCTATTGTTTGTGTTTAGTAGTAATGAATAAACAAAATGTGACGTGGGGTTATGTTTCTCTTATATAGTAGGGTAATAGTTTGTCATGCAGTATGTGTTGCTGCATTTAGTCTGCTATTTTGAATAAAGAGGATCTCTGGTGAAAGAGATCCTTGATCCTTGACTTCCTGGATGTAGGAAGTCTTGTTGAAATTACTTCTTTTATGAGATGAAGGTTAATCTATATAATTCTTCTGTTATCCGTCCGTTTACTCTCTCTCGCTCTCTCTTATTCATGGGCTTCTTAGTGTATCTTCATTTCTTGCTCCAGGAAGTCTTGTTCAGATACTTTTCTGAGATGAAAGTCAGTGCGGACCATTTGAACGAAGACCAAAATGCGAGGACCATTTGAACGAAACCCTAATTTCTTGTGTTATACGATTATGCTCGCTCTCTCTCTCTCTCTCTCTCTCTCTTTACCCATTCAAGGGCTCCTTAGCATCTATTCATTTCTTGCTATACAGCATAATGATATGAATCATAAGCGGTATGTTGTGGTTTCTTTCAGTCACAATGCCTCTTCTAGTTTGCAGTGTTTCATTCAACAAATGAAGAAAGAAGTTCATTTTATTCAACAAACGTGGAAAGAACATTTTATTCTAAGCATTGTCTGGTGCCTACAACCTTCTGGCCGATCGAATGTGCTCTTTAGTCAGCATATCTCACTTTTCATGTGTGGATTTGTGTAATTTTGCTCAGCTTCATGGTCAGCATATGTCACTGTCCAATGTTCTTGCCTATGTAATTTTGCTACTGATGGTCTCTTATGCCTTTGTTTTGGGGAGTGGTAGAAATTTGTTAGGCATATGATGGAAGAGGTCAACCATTCCAAAGAAAAGCAATTTCAAATGAAGTAGGAAAGATCAACCCTGCCAAGTTTGAACCAGAAAGCATCAAGCATAAGACGATGGAATAGGTCAATTCATTGCACGTGCTTAATTGTCTTTGCAGAGAAGCTGCCTTTCCCCAAAATACGGGTGCTCGTTCCAGTCAATTTCTTTTGGCGGCAATTTTGACTTTTTAAGAAATATGGCATTCAAATTGAAAACAGTGACCTAAACAGGTCCCAATTGTTTCTGCATTTCCAGTCAATGAATTCGTATCTCACTGTGTGAAAGTTGAACGCTCTCAAAAAGAATAACAATGGACAGATCAATTACACTTGTTGTAACCAAGCGGGAAAATCAGTATTGGGAGAAAAATTGTTATGCAATACGCATTATACTATTCATGGCTTAATATTTAGAAAAGTGCAATTTGATTCGTGGCTCTTCTTCATACAAACTATCAGGCGTTCAGTATGGTCGAAACTTCCTAGCCGCTCTCAACTGCTGTATCCGCTTTTTATCTTGCTCAAATTTGCTCTGCAGCATCATAATTTCTGCAAGGACAGATTATTAATTAGTGCTTTGCTTCAGTATTTGCACTACTTAAACCAACAAGAATAAATATATCTGATTTTTGAATATAAATTTTTTTGTTGTGAAAGTTATGACAAGAAAGTTTATTGGAAACTACGACCAGAAGCGCATGAAAAATGCCATTGCATATTCATAATGGGATCGTATCATTTCTTCTTATATCTACTTTTTTCTTTCTTTTTCAGTTCGGAGGTGGGGAACTATGCAGCATTTGCACCAAAACTGGTGTGGTTTTCAGGTTAACAAAAAATAAACTTCATACGTAAGATTAACATACCATTCCTCTGAGCTTCTTTCCTTTGGAACCGGTAAAAATCTAGCCCGACTTCTGTGCGCTTCTTCTTGGCCACCTTGTCCTCTACAACAGCCTGGGCGACAGACCCTACTGTAATTCCACTCTCAGCATCCGTGGTCTTCTTCCTTCCTTTATGATGTACTACAACTGTCCATCCTCCTTCTGCAGCACGGGCTTCTTTTTCTTTTCTTTCCTGTATGTACCACAAAAAAGTCGATGAGAATTAAACAGGTAGCCAAATGACACAGGAACAAAAAAAGATTGACTAGTTTAAGAACGTGTAATACACATATATGTGAACTTATACACATTTGATCAATTGGACAGTTCCAATGTAGATACCAATGAATATAAACAGATGGACATACACCACTGGCCAATGAAACATAGAAATACATTTTCAGACTACATGAGCATATATGAAGAGAGATCATAGGCAGGAGTACGAGACAAACTTCCATGAAGAAGTACATACGCAGGCGAAAATTCAAAACAAGTAAACACAGCGGCATACACATGGCAGCTAATACATTCAGCATTTATATACAAGTCAATACACATGAAAGTGTTTTTTTTTTTTTTTTTCATATCTAAATCTTCAAGTATGTTCACATACATATAATTGAAGTTAGTGTATGAATACATATAATTGAAGTTAGTGTATGAACAACAGTTATTAAGAGCAAAGGTTCAAACTGCTGGTTTGAATGAAGATACTCCAGAGTTGTTGTAGCATGGAAGAGGAAAATTACCTGTTCCAATTTTTCATCATGAGCAGTGATAAAGTCATCAATTCTTTGTTGCAGTACCTTCAATCCAGGTCTACGTTGATGGTATTCCGTAACCCATTCTGTGGATTCAGAAACTCTCAATAAGAAAAATAAAATATAAAGCATTCTTATTGCTTCAATTTAAGAAGACAATCCTTGAATGGAAAACTAATATATTACACATGTGGACTTTAATAAAATAATTTGAAGTTATTATCCATAGGTTATTGGTGACAGTTGGTTTTAAATTATTTACAGTTGCAGACACCAACAAATATTTTGGAATGAGTAATTCATACTTTTCATTCCCCTCGCACAATCCTCATCCCCAGAAGAAATAAGGTAAACGTCATCCTGATCAGCTTCTACTTGCCTCTCCAGTGTCTTCTTAGACTTTGATGAATCAACATCCCTCTTTTTCTTTTTCGAAGCTTTCTTGGATATGCCTACATCAACAATTTTGATTATTATTACAAGCAGAAAAGCACTAATTGCCACGAAATTGTGTCAAAACTTGGATAAGAGCAATTTTTCAAATTCAAGAATCATACTTGATATTCCTTTTGAGCAGTTAACCAGATCATCTTCTACTCCCTCTTCAAGTGACTTCCCGCACTCTGATGAGACATGTTCCCTCCTTTTCTTTTTCTTAGCTTTCTTTGACTTGCCTACAATAAAATAAAAGCCTCAATGAGCACCTGACCTTTTAAGTATAACTGCAATTAAAGCTACATCCAGTGACCCTTCGCTCAGATCAAACAAAATTTGTCACTTATTCATTCTTTCAAATTTCAGTTCCCATACCAGCCTCAATGAAAACTTCAGCACTTTCATTCTCTTCCTGAGTTTCAAATTGGCTCAGATCTGTAACTCCATCATCTAAGAAAGAGAAGATTATCTTAAACAAGTCAAAAGCAGGAAAGGTTTCTATTGAAGACACTTCAATGGAATCAATGCAAATTCATACAGCTTGATAAAGAAATTGGAAAGCACTGACCTTAGCTTAGAGAAAAAGAAAACAATAATACACTCCAAGATGTATAAAGCAAAATAACGCACAAACAGGCAAAAGCATTAGCAATTCGAAATTTCTCAATATTCACCCCCAAAAGGGGCAATTTTAAAATACTAGGACACCGATAACAAATTACATCAACTTAAAGTTCCTCAGCAAATACCAAACATTTAAAGTACAATGCTACATAAATAGTAGCAACTTACCATTTGTTACATCAAAATCATCATCAGTCTCAGTATTTGGGTGATCCTGCTTGCTTTCCAAAGCTTTATAGTTCTTCGATTTCTTTGTCTTCACTTTCTTTGGTGATTTAGTCTTTTTCTTATCTTTGGCTGCTTTGGCTGATTTATCTGAAACATGAAAATCAAACAGAGAAAAGAGAGTTCATTTCAAATTTAAAGCTCTAACAATTTATTTAAACCATACGAAACAGAAACCCAATGTACCTTCAATGGAGACATGAACAACCTTTCGAGAGTCACTATTGATTTCCTTCTCCCTTTTTCTCTTTTTCATCTCTATAGGTGACCTTTTCTCTGAAAACAAATAAAATTACAGAATAACAACTTGTTTATACTCTTCGCAATAACTATATAAACGGATAAAGCAAAAATTCTATAAGCCAAGTTCCAATTATCCAATTGGTTTTTGTCCAAAAAGTTCTACAAATTTCTAAAGCATATGTAGCATCTGTTTTATTTCATTTTTTATAATCTAAAATGGATTTGCTTAACAACGAGGTTGGAGGGATAAACAAGACCACCTCAGAAATTTCAAAATAAATTTAAGCAGACAAAAATTTCGAAAAAGAATTTACAGCCAAACAAAAACAGATAAAAAAGAAAGAATATAATTACCCTTTTCAATAAGCTCCAAATTTGTCTGGGCAAGCTTTTTGTTCTTATTGGTCTTCTTCTTGTCCTTCATTCCCATCTTTCTGTGACTCTGAGTATGGAGATAGATAGCTGGGCTCGTTTATGATTGTACCGTCCGTACGACTTACAATGAGTTCAAGCACCCGAATTTCCTACTCCTCAGACTGCTCTGTCTTCTTATCTGTGGATTTAATTGAAACCAATAAAGAAGTTGAGGAAGAATGAGAAGAAGAAAAGGGTTTCTTAAGCTGAGAAAAATGACCCAAAAGATTATAAAAAGTTTTAAACTTTAGAACATGGATGATGGCCGTAATGGAATGAAGAGGGAGAAGAGGTGCTGTGGCGGGGAGAAAGGGGTTTAGAGTCCTTAAGCTTAGGGTATGTTGAAGGGGGCGCCGGCAAAATTTGATAATATGAAAGAAAAATTAGGTATTAGACATAATTATCTTTACTAATTAGTATTTGAGACAAACAGTATTTCTGTTTTGGTTTTAATATCAAGAAATTGAATTTTATTTTGGATTTGGCCAAAGTGGAGACCCAAATTCGTTGGCCCACCTTACATTAATCACTGAAGGGACAATTATACCCTTTTTATTTAAAAGCCTGACCTAAATTCATTGCTCTATCTTTCTCTCTCTCTCTCTCTCTCTCTCTCTGTCTCTCTCTCTGCAGCAACGACGACCACATCGCCATGATCTGCGATCATCGATCCAAGATCGAGAGGTCGATCTACGATGGAATTCTCAAGCTGCTTGACCCGTGGCTCATCCCTTTGACATTCACTGGCGACTCCAAGGTCTTCTAGCTCAAGATGAAAGACATTGTGATTGCTATCTTGCTGAGTTCAAGATTGATTGATTTGCGGCTCATCCCTTCGAATAACAAAGATTAGAACATCCAAGGTTCCAATCTCCAGTTTTCGTGTAATGTTTTTTTGTTAATTGCTCAGATCTTGTGATATTATTTTCATATCAGACTTCACATCAATGTCAAGCCCTGATAATCTTATGACTTGTGTTTTTCTCTCTCTTTGTGAAGCTTATGAAATTTGTTATTTTAAGAAATATTGAACTGATATGGATGCATATTTAACTAGTGATGTTACTTTTGTATAATTTTTTATTTCTATAGAATTTCAGTCTCGTTTATGGTTGGTGTTTTCTATCCCTTCCGCATGTTCACCTCACACCTTTTAATGAGATTATCCTGTTCTTTAGCCAGTAATGGCTAGTCATTGCTTTGATAAGTAGGGCTCTTAAAGTGTATCTTCGGGTACAGTTATATATGAACTATCACTTCCTCTTCCAATTTGCTGTCATTTCTTTTAAGTGAAAGTGGCTTCTCAATTGGTCATTTGTTTCTATGAATTGCTTATTAATTTTGTATGTAACCTTCATGTTAGATTTTGCACGTTAGAATTTTCAAGGCTTGTCTTGGAGAAAGATGATTGTTGATATCTGTAGCATCAACAAGGTAGTACTGAAATGAAGCTGTTTGTAGGGAGTCTATTTTCCAGTTTTCGTGTAATGTTTTTTTTGTTAGTCGCTCAGTTCTTGTGATATTAATTTCATATCAGACTTCACATCAATGTTTTGATCTATTGTTTAAATCTCCACCTTGCATCCTTACTATTTTAGTCGTTGATATCTATTGTCAATGGTATTGCAAAACTTTTTGGTGCATGGGTTTGAACTTTTTGATTTGGAAATGGTATTGCAAAACTACATTGTACAGGTTCTGCATTGTAGTTTTACACAAACTGCATTGCAGTTTTGGAAACTGTATTTCAGTTTTCATTTAATTACAAATTGATTTTTGTTCTTTCCTTGGCCTTCAACCTCACCAATTTGAAGAGTAGAGGCTACCCAGATGAGGAATTGAGTGAGCAAGAGAAGAGTAGAACTACCCAAGAGCAAGGGAACTCAAAATTGAACTTTCGGAAACTGCATTGTAGTTTTCATTTAATTACAATTGGATTTTTCCCAAATTGATTATTCTTTTCTTCGCCAAATTGATTATTTTTTTTCTTTGCCCAAATTGTTTCTTCACTCTTTACAACTTATTCTTTCCTTTGCCAAGGCCAAAATGTGTGCTCTCTCTGATCCTCTCCACTCCACGCCACACCATCTCTCTCATATTACAAAGTACTTGGAATTTCAAGCCATGAAATGATTGCAAGAAAAAACAAAGCAAATCAGAAGGTGAATCCCTAATTTGTCAATGCTATAAACTGCATTGACAAACTGCATAAACTGCATCTGTTTTGTGGCTCGATTTTGTGGCGCGATCTTGTGGCTCAATTTTGTGGCTCGATTTTTTTTGCCTCCTCTGTTATAAACTGCATCTGTTTGTTGGAGTGTTGGCAGAAACTGAATTGCAGTTTCTGGTTTCATAAAGGCAATGTTACAACTGCTCATGGAGTTAAATGTGGTTTGATATTAGTTTTAGTACTTTTAACGTGGTTTCCTTTTGGTTTCTATTCTATTTGTTTTGCCTCCTTTGTTATAAACTGCATCTGTTTGTTGGAGTGTTGGCAGAAACTGCAGGTTTCATAAAGGCAATGTAACAACTGCTCATGGAGTTAAATGTGTTTTGATATTAGTTTTAGTACTTTTAACGTGGTTTCCTTTTGGTTTCTATTCGATTTGTTTTGCCTCCTCTGTTATAAACTGCATCTGTTTGTTGGAGTGTTGGCAGAAACTGCATTGCAGTTTCTGGTTTCATAAAGGCAATGTTACAACTGCTTATGGAGTTAAATGTGTTTTTATCTAAGTTTTAGTACTTTGAACATGGTTTTCTTTTGGTTTCTATTCAAATTTAAGGGTATGTTATCACATAAAGTGCAATGTTGTTTCTGTTATTTAAGTTTTTGACTATAAACTGCAGTGCAGTTTCTTGTTTCATAATTCGATTTCATACTAATAATTCGATTTCATACTCATAATTCGATTGCAGCTGGAGTTGTGCTTCCACCAATTACAAAGAGGCCAGCCGGAAGACCACCAACAAAGAGGATCAAAGTTTTTGGTGAATTTAAAAGGCCATTGAAATGCAGTCGGTGCAATGTTGCTGGGCACAATAGGAAGACTTGCAAGGCTATTATATGAACACTCCTTCTCATTTGACAATTTTTTATTTTAGATATGGTTTAGCGAATGTATAGTCAGTTTCTGCGTTGCATTTTTTGCAAAAACTGTATTGCAGTTTTAGTTGCTTGTAATTGGCTACACAGCTTCTAATTGGATATTGTGATTCTTTTTTGAAGTTAATGAAAATTATACAATTGTTTAATGAGTGGATATTCGTTTTCGACTGCCATTCAATGCTTGTTTTTAGATTTTGAGCAGATTTTGTTGCAGAAACTGCATTGCAGTTTCTGTTTATTATAGGGTTGTTGGATGTCCTTTTGGTAAAATTAGGTGGCTTTGGTTTTATATTAATTAAGCAAAATTAATTATCTTTCTTCCAAATTAGTTAAGTTTTTTATGGGTTAAAACTAAAGAGCCCTTAAATAAACTGTATTTGACAGTTAAGCACAATGGCACATGTAGTAATTTTAGGGTTGTTGGATGTCCTTTTGGTAAAATTAGGGGGCTTTGGTTTTATATTAATTAAGCAAAATTAATTATCTTTCTTCCAAATTAGTTAAGTTTTTTATGGGTTAAAACTAAAGAGCCCAAATATGAATGGCTTGGTTTTATATTGAGTCGTTAGACTGAGGCCCAATTCTTTGGGTTTAAGAATCTCTGGTTTCGTTTTCGGGCTTGGCTGCCTTCGCTTTTTGAAATATCCATGATTTGATCTTGCGAAACAGTACGAAAGGCACTCAGGGCCAAATACAGGACCCTTAAAAAATCAGAGATGCAAAAGGAAACCAACGTAAGAAGACCGAACGTGAACTTGGGTGTCATCAAAGAAGAAAAACTCGCCCTCAGTTGGTGTATGTATGCACTATTTCTCTTATAATAAGTGGTCACATATAAATGTGGGTTAGACTTAGGGAAACAAGTTGGATTAGAAATTTCGATTCCAAATGATTCATATTCGAAATTTTTTTGATTTTGGCAAGTTCAAATCAATTCAGACATCCGAAAATTCCAAAATCCAAAAATTCTTTAAAAAATTGATTAAACATTATGTTGAATTAAACATTATTTATTGACCAAATAGACATAGACAAATTGTTCTTTAATGAATAACAATATCTAAATACTAGCATATAATAAATTTTCAAGATTTTGGTGTGAGGTTTCAAGTATGAGCTAAGTTTAACATTTCAAATGGTTGAGAATATTTAAAATTTCGCATTTGTTCCGAAATTTTCCACAACTTTTGAAAATTCCAAATTTTTTGGAATAGAATTTGAAAATAACTTTCATTCTAAAATTTTTTGGATTGGAATTGGAATCCCCTAATTCCAATTCGTTCCATCCGAAAATTAGGCCTAGTTAGACCAGTTGGCTATGACATTGAGCCCGACCCCTCGCACTCGAGTTCGAGTCCCCTCCTTCATAATTAGACTAATTTATAGTAGATTATCGCTTGTATAAAAAATAAAAAAAAAATTAAAGAGTCACATAACTAATCACATGAATAGATTATATACAAGATATATATGAACATGTTATATGTAAATTTTCCTCGCTTGAATGTAAAATCCACTTGTCCACAAAAATGAGAGACAACGTTGCTTTTAGACTCATGTTGACGAGAACCCAAAAAGTATGTAGCATTTACTCATACGATGTTGTGGCCTTTTGATCAGATAACAACATCTTGGTGACAGTATCTTTTGATCATATAATAACTTCAACCCAACTTATCAATGTCTATGCTCAAAAGCGTATGTGATGTAACTGTTGATTATATATATGTGGGAGGACTATGATTGTAATTAAAGGTTTTTAGGCCTACGACAACTGCGGAAATATAATCCAAATAAATACAGGAATTCCACAATGCTGAATCCTGGTCAAAAGGCTCACCCCAAGTTATAGGGCAAGACGTGTTATGGCCCAAAACCATGATCAGAATGAAATGTGTGAATGGCTTCCACGTGGCATCACACATGTCGAGCATTCAGTTGACCCAACGTCCTATAAAAACCCTACCCAATTGTGAGATATTCATCATTAGCAAACCAAATTCGAATTATTAAAACTTCATCTGAATTTCAAGCGTTTTTTTAAGAAAACAAAGCAAGAAGAAAATGGCTGACAACTCTCAGAAGATGAGCTACCACGCTGGAGAGGCCAAGGGCCAAGCTCAGGTAATTAGCTCACCTATTATTCTCCATTTGTTTTTGCTTATTTATTCTGTTTCCATTAAATATATTATATTTATATGTGAATGTGCATTGAGATTGATGTGGGGTGTTTTGTATTGGATAATTTTGGATTTAACAGGAGAAGGCCAGTGGGATGATGGATATGGCTAACAATGCAGCCCAATCTACCAAGGAGACAATGCAAGATGCTGGTCAGAATGTGCAGGCCAAGGCTCAGGGAGCTGCTGATGCAGTCAAGAATGCCACTGGCATGAACAAATGAATCTGCTCATGATGATAATCATTTTCATGACTTTTAATGACTTTATAGATGATAAAACTTTGATTGAGTTTTTTTTTTTTTTTTTTGGTCGAACTTTGATTTTTGTAGACTTTTATGTAATTTGTTTTTCTTTCTTACCTTCCATTTCGATGAAGGAATTGAAAATTGCATAGAATTCTAAAATAACACAATTTAGATTTCAATTGGTTTAATTTATGTCAATTAATAATTTCGGTGTTCGAATTTATGTATGTCGAATTTTGCAAAAAACAGAAATTTCAGGGAAAACGAATTTCTTCCACTCAATAGAAATGGTGAAACGTTTCTTTTGGTTGAAATTAAACTCGGAAATTTTGAGTGCTTAAGTTTCGTACTTAAGTTGCCAAACAATGGAAATATCAAATCATACTCTTCAATTCCTGACTTTTACCTAAACCCCGAGTTATTTTCGTCCATCTAAATAGAGGGTAACAGAGTAGTATCGACTTCTAAATAGTATCGTTTGATCATGATGAATTAAGTCATGAGATCTATATAACCAAAATAATTATTCACGTAGAGATTGATGAAAATCAATTATGAAAATGCCAAAGTAATTGCATTGTTTCTTCTAACAAAGATAACATGGTCCCCTTGTTGTTCTAGAGGACGTCATAAATAAATTCTAATCATGGCAGTGTTTATTCAAACTAGTAACATATCTATTATAACCAAACGTGTTGAGATCCAAGTATCACCTTTGCCCTAAGGTCTTTAAAGGCAGTTAAATTAAAACATGTAAAGATCGCCTGACCAACATCCAACCAAAAAAAAAAGAAGTGCAGTACCTCTCTTGTATCTCGCAAAAGAAAAAAGAAGATAGAAATGAATGGAATGGTAAGGTACGAAGAAGAAGGATGTTGGTTCAATTTGGACGCCAGAACCACAAATAGCATTCGCCAACAACCTATAGCTTCACAGAGTTAATATCATAAAGTCATTAGGAGTCTTTAGTGAGTTAGCAGACTTTTTTACCCACAAAAGTCCATAATTTTATTTTTTTTAATCATTTAACGAAGTCATTAAAAGTCATTAACTTTTTTTTAATACAACCAAACATTAATGACATTTAAAAAGTTACAATTGAATATATTTACTTGTGAGATTGAGACCCAATTCGTTGGATTTGAGACTCTTTCATCTCTGATTTCTAAAGGTCTTGTTTGGAAATATCCACCAGTTGACCATACACATTTAAATGCACTCACGTCAAGATACAAGACTCCAGAAATCAGAGATACAAGATAATCAAACCAACACAAAAAAAGACATAATGTGAATGAACTTGGGATACCTTTCAAGTAGAAAAACTCATATAGAGCTGGTGTATGCATTATTTTTCTTGTAATAAGTGGTCACATAACTAAGCACGTGAAAGAAAGTAGTGTGCATGAAAGAGCTGGTATATGCACTATTTTTATTGTTATAAGCGGTCACATAACTAAGCACATGAAAGAATATAATGTGCATGATGATGTATAAAATTTGTTACACGTAAAAGGCACTTGTAAAAAAAAAAAAAAAAAAAAACTGAAGGACAATATCGCTTTTAACTCATGTCGAGGATAACCCAACAATTTTATAGAATTTACTCATAAGATGTTCTGGCCTTTCAATTAAATAACAATATCTTATGGATTATGGCATAGTCTTGTGAATTGTAATTAATTGATAATATAATCTAATATTACAAGACTCAACATATATAACTGTCTCAAAACCCTCAGAATAGCAATTGCCGACATGAAGATAAGACTCAACAGCGTTCCTAGTCAAAAGGCTCACCCCAAGTTATAGGGCGACACGTGTTATATATGGTGTAAAACCATGACCAGGATGAAATGTGTGCATGGCATCACACGTGTTGAGCATTCAGCTGGTCCAAAATCCTATATAAACCCCACCCAATTGTGAGATATTCATCATCAGCAAATTAAATTTGAGTTATAACAACTTCATCTGAATTTCAAGTGTTTTCAAGAAAACAAAACAAGAAGAAAATGGCTGACAACTCTCAGAAGATGAGCTACCACGCTGGAGAGGCCAAGGGCCAAGCTCAGGTAATTAGCTCACCTGTAAATTGTAATTCTCAATTTGCTTTTGCTTCTTTCTTCTGTTTCCTTTTAGATTGATGTGGGATGTTTTGTATTGGATAATTTTGGATTTAACAGGAGAAGGCCGGTGGGATGATGGATAAGGCTAACAATGCAGCCCAGTCTACCAAGGAGACAATGCAAGATGTTGGTCAGAATGTGCAGGCGAAGGCTCAAGGAGCTGCTGACGCAGTCAAGAATGCCACTGGCATGAACAAATGAAGCTGCTCATGATGATCATTTTCATGACTTTTAATGACTTTATAGGGTTAAGATGATGGCAAACTTTCATTGAGTTTTATAGACTTTTATGTAATTTTTTTTTCTTTCTTATCCTTCTTTTGAAAGAAGGAATTGAAAATTGCATAGAATTCTAAAATGATGGAATTTAGATCTCCATCATTTTAAGTTACGGAAATTAATAATTTCAGTGTTCGGATTTATGTATGTCGAATTTTGCAAATGAAATTTCAAGGAAAAACAAATTCCTTCACTCAATAGAAATTGTGAATGATGTCTCTTTTGATTGAAATTAAACTCAAAAATCTTGAGTGCTTAACTTTCGTGCTAAAGTAGCCAAACAATGAAAATATTAAATTCTATGCTTCAGTTCTTAACTTTTAGCTAAATAATTAACGTATGGTAATAGCAGTATGTAGTATGACCAAAAGAAAACGAATTCTAATATTATCTTTTGATCACGATGAACTAACTCATGAGATCTATATAAACAAAATAATTATTCATGTAGAGATTTGATGAATATCAATTATGAATTCGTTGGGTTAGAGACTTTTTCACCTCAGATTTCTAAAGGTCTCATTCTGGGCCTCGGTGCCTTATGGCTTTTTGAAATATCCACCAAGTTGACCAAACACATTAAAATACACTCAAGTCAAGAGAACCAAACTAACACAAAAATACATAATGTAAATGAACTTGGGGTAACTATCAAGTAGAAATTTTTTTATAGAGCCAGTGTATGCATTATTTTCCTCGTTATAAGTGTTCACATAACTAAGCACGTGAAAGAATGTAGCGTGCATGAAAGAGCTGGTGTATGCATTATTTTTCTCACAATAAGTGGTCACATAACTAAGCACGTGAAAGAATATAGCGTGCATGATGATGTATAAAACTCGTTACACGTAAGATTTTTTGAGGTTAAAGATAAAATGAACACTTGTCCAGAAACTGAAGGACAATATTGCTTTTAACTCATGTGGAGGATAACCCAACAAGTTTATTGGCATTTACACATAAGATGTTCTGGCCTTTCAATCAAATAATAATATCTTGTGGATTATGGAACAGTCTTGTGAATTGTAATTAATTGATAATTTAATCCAATATTACGAGAATTCCATAATGCTAAAAAAAGTAATTTTCATTCACAAAACTGTCCAAGAAACCCTCAGAATAGCAACTTTTAAGACTCAACAGCCTTCCTGGTCAAACGGCTCACCCTAAGTTATAGGCGACACGTGTTATGGCCCAAAACCATGACCAGGATGAAATGTGTGCATGACATCACACATGTCGAGCATTCAGTTGGTCTAAAATCGTATATAAACCATACCCAATTGTGAGATATTCATCATCAGCAAATCAAATTTGAGTTATAACAACTTCATCTGAATTTCAAGTGTTTTCAAGAAAACAAAGCAAGAAGAAAATGGCTGACAACTCTCAGAAGATGAGCTACCACGCTGGAGAGGCCAAAGGCCAAGCTCAGGTAATTAGCTCACCTGTAAATTGTAATTCTCAATTTGCTTTTGCTTCTTTCTTCTGTTTTCTTTTAGATTGATGTGGGATGTTTTGTATTGGATAATTTTGGATTTAACAGGAGAAGGCCAGTGGGATGATGGATAAGGCTAACAATGCAGCCCAGTCTACCAAGGAGACAATGCAAAATGTTGGTCAGAATGTGCAGGCGAAGGCTCAAGGAGCTGCTGATACAGTCAAGAATGCCACTGGCATGAACAAATGAAGCTGCTCATGATGATCATTTTCATGACTTTTAATGACTTTATAGGGTTAAGATGATGGCAAACTTTCATTGAGTTTTATAGACTTTTATGTAATTTTTTTTTCTTTCTTATCCTTCTTTTGAAAGAAGGAATTGAAAATTGCATAGAATTCTAAAATGATGGAATTTAGATCTTCATCATTTTCAGTTATGGCAATTAATAATTTTAGGATTCGAATTTATGTATATCGAATTTTGCAAATGAAATTTCATGGAAAAACGAATTCCTTCACTCAATAGAAATTGTGAAATGATGTCTATTTTGAATGAAATTAAACTCAGAAATATTGAGTGCTTAACTTTCGTGCTAAAGTAGCCAAACAATGGAAATATCAAATTCTACACTTCAATTCCTAACTTTTAGGTAAATAATTAATGGGTAATAGAAGTATGTAGTATGACCAAAAGAAAACGAATTCTAATATTATCTTTTGATTATGATGAATTAACTCATGAGATCTATATAACCAAAATAATTATTCATGTAGAGATTGATGAATATCAATTATGAATTCGTTGGGTTTGAGACTATTTCATCTCTTATTTCTAAAAGTCTTTGGGTTTGAGACTATTTCATATATCTCTTATTTCTAAAGGTCTCATTCTAGGCCTGGGTGCCTTAGAGCTTTTTGAAATATCCACCAGTTGACCAAACCATAGTCTGAAATATCGATAATATCGAGGAAATATCGAGGATATTTCGGTTTTTTCGAACCACGGATATTTCGGAACATATCCATGTACATATCGTATAAATATCGACAATATCGACGATAATATCGGAAAATATCAATGTCGATAATTTCGCTTACATTTCAGCAATATATTGTCAAAATATCGCTAAAATATCGAAAATATCGATGTGAAGGAAAAAAAAAAGGGAAAAAGGGGAGAAAAAAGCACAAAGGGGATATGAACCCCTCCCATTTTACTCCTCCAACACCTTAAACACCATATCACTTATGTTTTTGTGATAATATGCTAAAATATTTATATTTATATGGGTGGTATGTTAACAATTACATGCAAAACTATTTTGGGGATTTATCATTTGATGACTACTCTTCACAATACACTTACTCTACACATAGAGATGATGAAGATAGTGAAAAATTTGAACCTCGTAGGAACTCTATGTGGTACTAAGTCACTCATGTATCTTACCATGCAATGTATAAAGTGTAAAATATTATAGTAAATCATTATATATAAATGATTACGGTGTATTTAATCTTTTTTCATTAATTATTACATATTTTTTACACTCATAGTGTTTGCCCGCTTGCTGTATAATCAACTTAAATTAGTTAAATCCATCATGCAATGCATTTCCTTCTAATTTTTTGTGATAAACTCATAGATAATTGACTAAATAAACATTCTCCAAAATTTCAATTAAAATTTCCAAGTTTTTCTTACAATTTCTGTGATCTTTATTCAATTTTTATCGATATCGATAATATCCCGATATTTCCATCGAAATTTCCATATTTTTGGATTACCGATATTTCCGATATCATCGATATTTTAGACCTTGGACCAAACACATTAAAATGCACTCAACTCAAGAAACAAGACTCCATAAATCAGAAACACAATAGAACCAAACTAACACAAAAATACATAATGTGAAGGAACTTGGGGTAACTATCAAGTAGAAAAATTTATATAGAGCTTTTGTATGCCTTATTTTCATCATAATAAGTGTTCACATAACTAAGCACACGAAAGAATGTAGCGTGTATGAAAGAGCTAGAGTATGCATTATTTTTCTCATAATAAGTGGTCACATAACTAAGCATAGGAAAGAATATAGCATGCATGATGATGTATAAAACTCGTTACATGTAAGATTTTTTGTGTTAAAGACAAAATGCACAATTTCCTAGAAACTGAAGGATAATATCGCTTTTCACTCATGTGGAGGATAACCCAACAAGTTTATTAGCATTTACTCATAAGATGTTCTGGCCTTTCAATCAAATAAAAATATCTCGTGGATTGTGGAATAGTCTTGTGAATTGTAATTAATTGATAATATAATCCAATATTCCAAGAATTCCATAATGCTGAAAAAAATAATTTCCATCCACAAAACTGTCTAAGAAACCCTCAGAATAGCAACTTTTAAGGCTCAACAGCCTTCCTGGTCAAAAGGCTCACCCTAAGTTATTGGGCGACACATGTTATGGTCCAAAACCATGACCAGGATGAAATGTGTGCATGACATCACACATGTCGAGCATTAAGCTAGTCTAAAATCGTATATAAACCATACCCAATTGTGAGAGATTCATCATCAGCCAATCGAATTTGAGTTATAACAACTTCATCGGAATTTCAAGTGTTTTCAAGAAAACAAAGCAAGAAGAAAATGGCTGACAACTCTCAAAAGATGAGCTACCATGTTGGAGAGGCCAAGGGCCAAGCTCAGGTAATTAGCTCACCTGTAAATTGTAATTCTCCATTTGTTTTTGCTTCTTTCTTTTTTTTTCTTTTAGATTAAAGTGGGTTGTTTTGTATTGGATAATTTTGGATTTAACAGGAAAAGGTCGGTGGGATGATGGATAAGGCTAACAATGCAGCCCAATCTACCAAGGAGACAATGCAAGATGTTGGTCAGAATGTGCAGGCGAAGGCTCCAGGAGCTGCTGATGCAGTCAAGAATGCCACTGGCATGAACAAATGAAGCTGCTCATGATGATTATTTTCATGACTTTTAATGACTTTATAGAGTTAAGATGATGGCAGACTTTCATTTAGTTTTATAGACTTTTATGTCTATTTTTTTTTTCTTTCTTATCCTTCTTTTGAAAGAAGGAATTGAAAATTGCATAGAATTATAAAATAATGGAATTTAGATCTTCATCATTTTAAGTTATGGCAATTAATAATTTTAGGGTTCAAATTTATGTATATCGAATTTTGCAAATGAAAAATGAAATTTCAGGATAAAACGAATTCCTTCACTCAATAGTGAAAATGATGTCTCTTTTGAATGAAATTAAACTTGGAAATATTGAGTGCTTAACTTTCGTGCTAAAGTAGCCAAACAATGGAAATATCAAATTCTACTCTTCAATTCTTAACTTTTAGCTAAATAATTAACGTAGGGTAATAGCAGTATGTAGTATGACCAAAAGAAAACGAATTCTAATATTATCTTTTGATCATGATGAATTAACTCATGAGATCTATATAACCAAAGTAATTATTCATGTAGAGATTGATGAATATCAATTATGAATTCATTGGGTTTGAGACTATTTCATCTCTGATTTCTAAAGGTCTCATTCTGGGCCTGGGTGCCTTAGGGCTTTTTGAAATATCCACCAGTTGACCAAACACATTAAAATGCACTCAAGACAAGAAGCAAGACTCCATAAATCAAAAATACAAGAGAACCAAACTAACACAAAAATACAGAATGTGAAGGAACTTGGAGTAACTATCAAGTAGAAAAATTTATATAGAGCTGGTGTATGCCTTATTTTCCTCGTAATAAGTGTTCACATAACTAAGCACATGAAAGAATGCAGCGTGCATAAAAGAGCTAGTGTATGCATTATTTTTCTCATAATAAGTGGTCACATAACTAAGCCCAGGAAAGAATATAGCGTGCATGATGATGTATAAAACTCGTTACACATAAGATTTTTTGCGGTTAAAGACAAAATGCACACTTGCCCATAAACTGAAGGATAATATCGCTTTAAACTCATGTGGAGGATAACCCAACAAGTTTATTAGCATTTACTCATAAGATGTTCTGGCCTTTCAATCAAATAAAAATATCTCGTGGATTGTGGAACAGTCTTGTGAATTGTAATTAATTGATAATATAATCCAATATTACAAGAATTCCATAATGCTGAAAAAGTAATTTCCATTCACAAAACTATATAAGAAACCCTCAGAATAGCAACTTTTAAGACTCAACAGCCTTCCTGGTCAAAAGGCTCACCCTAAGTTATTGGGCGACACGTGTTATGGTCCAAAACCATGACCAGGATGAAATGTGTGCATGACATCACACATGTCGAGCATTCATCTAGTCTAAAATCGTATATAAACCATACCTAATTGTGAGAGATTCATCATCATCCAATCGAATTTGAGTTATAACAACTTCATCTGAATTTCAAGTGTTTTCAAGAAAACAAAGCAAGAAGAAAATGGCTGACAACTCTCAAAAGATGAGTTACCATGCTGGAGAGGCCAAGGGCCAAGCTCAGGTAATTAGCTCACCTGTAAATTGTAATTCTCCATTTGTTTTTGCTTCTTTTTTTTTTAGATTAAAGTGGGATGTTTTGTATTGGATAATTTTGGATTTAACAGGAAAAGGCCGGTGGGATGATGGATAAGGCTAACAATGCAGCCCAATCTACCAAGGAGACAATGCAAGATGTTGGTCAAAATGTGCAGGCAAAGGCTCAAGGAGCAGCTGATGCAGTCAAGAATGCCACTGGCATGAACAAATGAAGCTGCTCATGATGAGCATTTTCATGACTTTTAATGACTTTATAGAGTTAAGATGATGGCAAACTTTCATTGAGTTTTATAGACTTTTATGTAATTTTTTTTTCTTTCTTACCCTTCTTTTGAAAGAAGGAACTGAAAATTTCATAGAATTCTAAAATGATGGAATTTAGATCTCCATCATTTTAAGTTACGGCAATTAATAATTTTAGTGTTTGGATTTATGTATATCGAATTTTAGAAATAAAGTTTCACGGAATAACGAATTCCTTCACTCAATAGAAATTGTGAAATGACTTCTCTTTTTATTGAAAGTAAACCCAGAAATCTTGAGTGCTTGACTTTCGTGCTAAAGTAGCCAAACAATGAAAATATTAAATTCTACTATTCAATTCTTAACTTTTAGCTAAATAATTAACGTATGGTAATAGAAGTATGTAGTATATGACCAAAAGCAAATTAAATTTGAGTTATAACAACTTCATCTGAATTTCAAGTGTTTTCAAGAAAACAAAGCAAGAAGAAAATGGCTGACAACTCTCAAAAGATGAGCTACCATGTTGGAGAGGCCAAGGGTCAAGCTCAAGTAATTAGCTCACCTGTAAATTGTAATTTTCCATTTTATTTTTGCTTCTTTTTTTTGATTTTTTTAGATTAATGTGGGATGTTTTGTATTGGATAATTTTGGATTTAACAGGAGAAGGCCGGTGGGATGATGGATAAGGCTAACAATGCAGCCCAATCTACCAAGGAGACAATGCAAGATGTTGGTCAAAATGTGCAGGCGAAGGCTCAAGGGGCTGCTGATGCAGTCAAGAATGCCACTGGCATGAACAAATGAAGCTGCTCATGATGATCATTTTCATGACTTTTAATGACTTTGTAGAGTTAAGATGATGGCAAACTTTCATTGAGTTTTATAGACTTTTATGTAATTTTTTCTTTCTTTCTTACCCTTCTTTTGAAAGAAGGAATTTAAAATTGCATAGAATTCCAAAATGATGGAATTTAGATCTCCATCATTTTAAGTTACGGCAATTAATAATTTTAGTGTTTGGATTTATGTATATCGAATTTTAGAAATAAAGTTTCACGGAATAACGAATTCCTTCACTCAATAGAAATTGTGAAATGACTTCTCTTTTTATTGAAAGTAAACCCAGAAATCTTGAGTGCTTGACTTTCGTGCTAAAGTAGCCAAACAATGAAAATATTAAATTCTACTATTCAATTCTTAACTTTTAGCTAAATAATTAACGTATGGTAATAGAAGTATGTAGTATATGACCAAAAGAAAACGAATTCTGATATTATCTTTTGATCATGATGAATTAACCCATGAGATCTATATAACCAAAATAATTATTCATGTAGAGATTGATGAATATCAATTATGAATTCGTTGGGTTTGAGACTATTTCATCTCTTATTTCTAAAGGTCTCATTCTCGGCCTGGGTGCCTTAGAGCTTTTTGAAATATCCACCAGTTGACCAAACACATTAAAATGCACTCAAGTCAAGAAACAAGACTCCGTAAATCAGAAATACAAGAGAACCAAACACGCACAAAAATACATAATGTGAATGAACTTGGGGTAACTATCAAGTAGAAAATTTTATATAAAGCCGGTGTATGCCTTATTTTCCTCGTAATAAGTGTTCACATAACTAAGCACGTGAAAGAATGTAGCGTGCATGAAAGAGTTGGTGTATGCATTATTTTTCTCGTAATAAGTGGTCACATAACTAAGCACGTGAAAGAATATAACGTGCATGATGATGTATAAAACTCGTTACACGTAAGATTTTTTGTGGTTAAAGATAAAATACTTGTCCAGAAACTTTGGGACAATATCGCTTTTAACTCATGTGGAGGTTAACCCAACAAGTTTATTAGCATTTACTCATTAATTAGATGTTCTGGCCTTTCAATCAAATAATAATATCTTGTGGCTTATGGAACAATCTTGTGAATTGTAATTAATTGATAATATAATCCAATATTACAAGAATTTCATAATGCTGAAAAAAGTAATTTCCATTCAAAAAAACTGTCTAAGAAACCCTCAGAATAGCAACTTGGAAGACTCAACAGCCTTCCTGGTCAGAAGGCTCACCCTAAGTTATAGGGCGACACGTGTTATGGTCCAAAACCATGACCAGGATGAAATGTGTGCCTGGCATCACACATGTCGAGCGTTCAACTGGTCTAAAATCGTATATAAGCCATACCCAATTGTGAGATATTCATCATTAGCAAACCAAATTTGAGGTATAAAACATCATTTGAATTTCAAGTGTTTTCAAGAAAACAAAGCAAGAAGAAAATGGCTGACAACTCTCAGAAGATGAGCTACCACGCTGGTGAGGCCAAGGGCCAAGCTCAGGTAATTAGATCATGTGTAATTCTCCATTTGTTTTTGCTTATTTCTTCTACTTTCTTTTAAATATTACATTATTATATGTGAATGTGCATTGAGATTGATGTGGGGTGTTTTGTATTGGATACTTTTGGATTTAACAGGAGAAGGCTAGTGGGATGATGGATAAGGCTAACAATGCAGCCCAATCTACCAAGGAGACAATGCAAGATGTTGGTCAGAATGTGCAGGCGAAGGCTCAAGGAGCTGCTGATGCAGTCAAGAATGCAACTGGCATGAACAAATGAAGCTGCTCATGATGATCATTTTCATGACTTTTAATGACTTTATAGAGTTAAGATGATGACAAACTTTGTTTGAGTTTTATAGACTTTTATGTAATTTTTTTTTTCTTTCTTACTCTTCTTTTGAACGAAGGAACTGAAAATTGCATAAAATTCTAAAATGATTGAATTTAGATCCCCATCATTTTCATTTATGATAATTAATAATTTCAGTGTTCGGATTTATGTATGTCAAATTTTGTAAATGACATAAATTTTAGGGAAAAAGGAATTCTAATATCTTTTGACCACGATGAATTAACTCATGAGATCTATATAACCAAAATAATTATTCATGTAGAGATTGATGAATAATATCAATTACGACTCTTGAGATTGGGGCCCAATTCGTTGGGTTTGAGACTTTTTCATCTTTTATTTCTAAAGACATCGTTTTGGGCTTGGGTGCCTTAGTGCTTTTTTAAATATCCACAAGTTTACTAAACACACTAATGACATGTTTACTAATCCGTAATTAGATTAGGAACAATTGAATTGAGGAGAATTAGATTCCGGATTCTTATTGAAGTTCTTTACTAAACCATATGGATTGAGGAGAATTGAATTTCGGATTTCTATTGAAATTGTTTACTAAATTATATGGAATTGAGATAATAGTGGTGCTAATTACTAAAATGACCTCGTTGTTTGGTTAAAGTAGATGGCAAATTTGATATTTTGAAAATTGAGGATATAATGGGTAACAAAGATGAATTCCTAATAGATTAGTTCTCCAGGAATTAGAATACCACTTCCTACCAAAGAATTGAGTTTCTCCAAAATTAGGAATTCAATTCCTAATTTTATATGGGCCTCACTTACTTTTTAATTCTTTGATGTGAAGTAAACACAGGAATTCTCCATAGGTGGAATTCAATTCCTAATTAGTAAACACACCATAAAATGCACTCAGGTTAAGAAACAGAATTCCGAAAATCAGAGATTCAAGAGAACCAAACCAACACAAAAATACAAAATGTGAATGAACTTGGGGAAACTATCAAATAGAAAAATTTATATAGAGCTGGTGTATGCACTATTTTTCTCGTAATAAGTATTCACATAACCAAGCACGTGAAAGAATGTAACGTGCATGAAAGAGTTGGTGTATGCATTATTTTTCTCATAGTAAGTGGTCAAATAACTAAGCACGTGAAAGAATATAGCGTGCATGATAACGTATAAAACTCATTACAAGTAAGATTTTTTGCGGTTAAAAGTAAAATGCATACTTGTCCATAAACTTAGGGACAATATCGCTTTTAACTCATGTGGAGGATAACCCAACAAGTTTATTAGCATTTACTCATAAGATGTTTTGGTCTTTCTATCAAATAACAATATCTTGTGAGTCTTGCGAATTATAATTAATTGATAATGTAATTTTAGGCGTAGTAATTAAGGAAATATAATCCAATATTATAAGAATTCCATAATGCTGAAAAAAGTAGGTTCCATATTCAAAACTGTCTGAACCCTAAGAATAGCAACTGTCGATGAAGATAAGACTCAACAGCCTTGTCCTGGTCCGCAAGGCTCATCCCAAGTTACAAGGCGACACGTGTTATGGTCCAAAGCCATGAAATGTGTGAACAGCTTCCGCATGGCATCACACGTGTCGAGCATTCAGCTGGTTGAAAATTCTATATAAACCCTACCCAAATGTGAAATATTCATCATCAGCAAATCAAATTCGAGTTATAAAAACTACATCTAAATTTCAAGTGCTTTCCTCCAGTTTCCAAGAAAACAAAGCGAGAAGAAAATGGCTTCCAACTCTGAGAAGGTGAGCTACCACGCTGGTGAGGCCAAGGGCCAAGCTGAGGTAATTTTCTTCACCTATTATTCTCCATTTTTTCCTGCATTTTTTGTTGTTGAATATTACATAATTTATGCGTGAATGTGCATTGAGATTGATGTAATTTTTCATTTAACAGGAGAAGGCGAGTGGGGTGATGGATATGGCAAACAATGCAGCCCAATCTGCCAAGGAAACAATGCAAGCGGCAGGCCAGAATGTGCAGGCCGCGGCTATAGGAGCTGCTGATGCAGTCAAGAATGCCACTGGCATGAACAAAAAATGAAGCTAGCTGCTCATCATGATCTCAATATGAGCATTTGCAGTTTTTTTTCTTTTTTTTTGGGAGCTTTCTAGTAGTTGCTTTTGATTTCTGTCTTCTAAACAAGGGAGCTCTAAGTCCTCTGGAGTTCTCATCATCTGGGTGTGTACTTTCGTTCACACTTGGTTTTAGTTTTTGTTTTTGTTTTCTTTTTCTTTTTGTTCATGTTTATCTCCTTTGAACAAGGCAAGTGGGCTCTGCCTATTGTAGTTCTCACCTAATTGAATCATAAGCTGTTTTTAATCCCATCTATATGTTCAAGATTGGTCTTTTGTTTATGCAGATGAGCAAAATCCGACCTAAGAGTTTCTGAAAATAAAAAACATAAAAAGAAGAAGATATAAATTAATTAAGCAAGTGCGACAACTCATAATTAAGAGAAGCTACTTTTGCATCCGATAGAATTTTATTGATAATGCGGAATGAAAATAAGTAAAAAAATTAAGCTATGTCTAAATGATTAGGTGAGTATCTCTACACATAATGATGTAGTGGTCGTCGGACTACCTAGATAGCCTACTTTCTCAACCTTCTCTCGTCGGACTGCCTAGATAGCCTCTCCTCGGACTACCTAAGTAGCCTACCTTCTCAACCTTCTCAACTATAAACGAAAAAATAAAAACCTTGCCACCGTTAGAGCGGCCCCATCCCTCTAAGATTAGCTACTTAACTATAGAACAATATCATGACTATGTAGCTAAGTAGCTTTCCCACATCAAAGAAATTTCTGTGACCTTCTTCCGTGAAATTAAAGTACCATAATTTGTTGAAAATTAAAGCACTTTTGTCGAGAAATATCTAGAAAAATCTAGATAAGATCGCCGACCAAGCTAAAGTCTACATATGCCAGAACTGTCATATGAAATATCCAAGATGGTACTATTAGATTGATAATACGATAAAAACTAGTGGAGAACACAAAGTTGTGGTTAGGAATGTAGCAGCAGCTCGGCTGAAAATGTGTGGTTAGGAACAAAACAAGCCCAAGTGGGTGGAGCTTCAGCATGTCGGCTGCTGTCATCTGTAAATGAATTTGGTATGTTTATTTTAAAATAAATTAATCCATAATTACATTAAATTACCTTTATTATTAGTGGGAGTTAAATTTCCATTAATATGACTCAACTGCTTTATGCTTGTGTCCATTAACGTCTTTCTTGGTGGTATACTATGTGTATATGTTAGCTATAGCTTGAAAAAGAAAAGAGAGAAGCCACAGCCTTCTTCCTCTTATCATAAAATTTGGGTGCAATTCACACATAATTTTTTTTTAATGATACTAACAATACATTTACATTAATTACTCTCTCTTGTAGAAATGTGATATTAATTTATTGATTGCAATCATTAATAAAATTTAGAGAATTGACGGTAATGACAATATGTATAAATGTTTTAAAAACAGTGGCCAAGGTTTTGCGTACTTGGTAGGCTTGTTAAGTTGCTGGACCCAATTCTACGTCAAAAGAGAGGTGGACTGCATTTATAGTGCAAACTCAAAATTGGACCTATATTGAAAGACTCATTCTTTTAATTTATGTATTGAGATTTCTAAGCAACATAGTTAGAAAGGTGTTTGTTACCTTTTCTAAACTGCTTGCATAAATTGGGCGCAGAGCCGCGAAACGTCTGAAAGAGAACGACTTCGTACGCGACTCATCCCAAAAATCGTTCCAAGCTACATACTAAATTTTTCGTGTAATATTGTTCTCTTATTTTAATTTGTTCATCAACAATTTAAAGACCTTTTCATCTGCCATTGATGTGAATAATAAGGCTTATAGATTCTATGACCTAAAGAACCATGTTGTACTTGAATCTAAATGACGTTGTTTTCTAAAAAGAGAAATTCTCATATAAATTGAGAAATTGTGGGAACTCAAGTTCTAGTAATACATCTTTCCCATAAATCATGAATCTAGAGGTATAGAACATTTTTAACCAACTTAGAACCAAGGAAGAGTAAGAAAGAACGAATTGCCAAGGATTTTGGACCTAATTTTCATGTTTATACCTTAGAGCAAGGATTTTGGACCTAACTTTCACACTTGGTTTTTGTTTTTGTTCATGTTATCTCCTTTGAACAAGGAAAGTGGGCTCTGCCTATTGTAGTTCTCACCTAATTGAAGCATAATCTTTTTTCATGTGCTGGTGTTAGAATTATCTTCATCCTTTACTTCGATTTAATCCCATCTATATATTCAACTAGACAACGATAGAATCGTGACTGAAAAACTGCCGCCTGATGCCTTGCAATAGACGATGGTCACCTGTACGACGATTATGCGTCACATAAGAGCACCTCCAGCGGTGCAGCCCAGCCCGAGGCGAGGGCGGGCCAAAAAAAATTTCGCGCTCCAGCGTTGCGCCCAGGCCCGGGGGTGGTGTGGGACCCACCAACTCGGGCCAGCCCAAAGTCCAAACCAGCCCCAGGTCCAAAACGAGTTTGCTGACGTCAGCGCACGCGTCACGCTGACGTCAGCCCTGGCCAGTTCAAATTTTTTTACCGTTGGCGCGTGCAATGCACGCGCCAACGGTAAAAAAATTTGAACTGGCGCGCGCTGACGTCAGCGCGACGCCAGCGCCAACGGTAGGCTGCCACGTGTCGCGCTCGCTGCCTTTCGATCTGCTTCTCCTCTCAATCCAACGGCTGAGGCTTTTTTGGGTGAAAAAAATCTGAAAAAAATCTGAAAAAAATATGAAAAAAATTCTAAAAAATTCTAAAAAATTCTGATATTTTTTTTCTATAAATACCTATCAATACCCTTCACTTTCAACACCAATACTCTTACATTTCATTATACTTCTACTATAATTCACTCTTTTTACACAACATTTTCCTCTTTTTCATCTATCATTTTGATTTCATATTTTTATGGCTTCTTCTATCGAAACCGGAGGGCTTGGAGCACCATGGAAGATGTTTCCTTGTGTGAGGTTTGGCTCCAAATTTGTCATTGTCCCGTGTCCGGCAATGAGATGAAATTTTTTCATATGTGGACTTCATCTGCTCTACGGTTTCTCTCTCTTCTTTCTCTCTCTTGTCTTTCCAAACATCTCCTAAATTCTTCCATTCAGAATGAATGAAGTATGAATTATAAACTCTCAGAAATGAAAATATAGAAAGATGTGGTGTGAGAGGTATGAGCTGGGACTCTGGTTTTATAGAAAAATTTGGCAAGATAGACATGCCACGTGGCTTGATTTTATTGGATGAAATCTTATCTGAAATTTGAAATTCATCCGAAATTTGAACCCTAATTTGTATGAAATTCAACTTTTGAAATTCATCCGAAATTTGAACCCAAATTTATTTGAAATTTGAACCCAAATTTATCTGAAATTTGAATTTTGAAATTCATCCGAAATTTAAACCCAAATTTATCTTAAATTTGAATTTTGAAATTAATTCGAAATTTGAACCCAAATATTTATCTGAAATTTGAACTTTGAAATTAATCCGAAATTTGAATCCAAATATCTTATCCAAAAATTTTATCTGATTATGAATAGTCTTGACACGTAGGAATCCGAAAATCTTATCTGAAAATATTACCCAAATTAATTATTTTCATTAAAAAATAGGAGAAAAAAACAAAAAAATGAATAGTAATTGCCATGGCTAAGGGCAACGGGTGGAGACACAATTTACTATTTGCAAGGGCAAGCACTATTCACGTGAATAGTGCTCGCCCTAGCTCCACCCTTGCCATGGCTAAGGGCAAACGGGTGGAGTTGCTCTAAGAGGACTGCACTGCGTCTAGATTAGTATCTCGGCTGAAAATATGTGGTTAGGAACAAACAAGCCCAAGTGGGTGGAGCTTGGGCATGTCGGCTGCTGTCATCTGTAAATGAATTTGGTATGTTTATTTTAAAATAAATTAATCAATAATTACATTAAATTACCTTTATTGGTGGGAGTTAAATTTCCATTAATATGACTCAACTGCTTTATGCTGGTTTTAAGTCCATTAACGTCTTTCTTGGTGGTAAATTATGTATATATATTATTAGCTATAGCTTGAAAAAGAAAAGAGATAGAAAAGCCACAGCCTTCTTCCTCTTCATCCCTATGAAATTCTCTCCTTCTTTTACTTTATGTATTGAGATTTCTAAGCAACATAGTCAAAAAGGTATTTGTTACCTTTTCTAAACTATTTACACAAATTGGCGCAGAGTCGCGAAACGTCTTAAAGAGATCGACGTATATACGCAACTCATCCTAAGAATTGTTCCAAGCTCCATATTGTATTTTTCATATAATATTATTTTCTTATTTTAATTTGTGCATCAACAATTTTAAGACGTTTTTATTTGCCAAGGATGTTAATAATAAGGCTTATAGATTCTCTGACTTAAAGAACCATGTTGTAATTGAATCTAATGATACTGTTTTAAAAAAGAAGAAGATAAATTCTCATTTAAATTAAGAAATTGTGGGGACTCAAGTTCTAGTAATACACTTTTCCCATAAATAATGAACCTAGAGGTATAGAACATTTTTAACCAACTTGGAACCAAGGAAGACTAAGACAGAGCGAATTGCCAGGGATTTGGACCTAATTTTCATGTTTATACCTTAGAGTAGGATCCCACCACTCTCCAATCAAATATATATTTTATATTCAGATTTATTTCGTTAATTTTTTTTTTAATCTTTCATATTATTTACTTACAAGAGTTTATTGTTTTGTAGTTTCGCTAATATGCTGCTCCGGTGCTTCCATTACAATTTTTTTTTATAGAGAACTTCTCCATCACATCTGTAAATGTACAATCATACAATATTTCAGTGAGTTTTAATTAGCATGTGCCTTCTTTATGTTGTCGGCCACCTATATTGGATACACATGCATATTGAAAAAGTCACCTATATTGTCTAATTTACTGTCACCAGCTCTACATCATCCAATAAAAATTATGTGTACGATGGGATCTCTGAGATCTGTTACCTACCAAGAGTTAGACTCAACTATACAAAAGATCATTTCCATTACCCTCTTTTTCATTAATATTTTCTCAACCCAAGAATTCCAACCATCACTAGTAATGTATGAATATGTCAACATTAATCAAATAATTAGTAACACGTAAACATCCAATATCAAGAACATTATAATATCAAGCTATAATATAATATTCACGAAATTTAATTAAATCAATTCTTGTAAAGATCCTCAAGAAATTCCTACCTCGATTCCAAAGCTAGCTCAAAATTTAAGAAAACACACGCTATCTCCTCCAAAAATTTGATCATCTCTCTCTCTTTTTCTCTTTTACTTCCTCTCTCATTTCTTTCTTGCTTCTTACTTTTATTTCAATTCTAGAAGGCCCTATTTATACTAGCATAAGTCGGCAACAACAAAGATCTCATTGACTAATTGTTTGGCAGCTAAGAAATGAGATATGCATGGAAGCTATCTTTATATAATATAAACTAATATTAATCCTATCACAAAAATAGATAAAGTAACTAGAAGATTGACACATCAACCCTAAGAGATAAATGATACTTGCATGTGCTCCAGCTCAAGGTAAACAATGACATGAAATTGACGCCAACTCCCATCTAAAGCTACCTCTTGCTAATCAAAGGATAATTCTAACACCTCATCCTTACTAACTCCAGCTCATGTTAATTTTCACATGTAGTTGAATGTATCCATTTCACTATAAAGACTAATGCCACGTTTTCAAGTTAAAATAATTATAATTATAAGATAGGAAGAGATATATATATATATATATATGTATCTATAATTTATAAAATAAAATAGAAAACTATTTAATTTTTAAAATATATATATATATATATATATTTAAAATACGGGTCTTCACAGAAACTACATTGAATGAAGTGTACATTAATTGTGAAACCTTTTTGAAGAAGACTCAAATAAAATGATAAATTATATAACTATAAGTGGCATTTAATTTTGAATTTTGGTGTAAGGGTTTTGACCCTTAAATCCTTTGAAGCATGATTAACCTATCAGGTTATGATTTCATCAGTCCCGATCTCTTGGACCACAGGAGTCCAAGAGATTGTGGTCATCTATCGTTGGATATTAATCTAATGGTTCAAAAAAGTTTCTTAAAATGAGTGTAAGAGTAAGTGAACCGTTGAATGCACAAATCTCTTAGACCCATGTAGTCCAAGAGATTGAGACTGATGATTTCATTATTATATTTGTCATGGTTATCAAGATGAGTTTTGATTGGGCATATGCTATGAAATTTAAAAATACTTTGTGAGTACCATTTTAATATACTTCATGACTTTTCTTATTTTGTAAAGGTTGAGAATTTCCTTAACTAGCCGGGGTTGAGAATTCGGGGGTTATTGCTTTAAGATCCCTTTACTTTGCAACTTCAGAAACCCAAATGGAGACTGTTAAGTTTAATCTGACATACTTGAAAATGTGGAGGTTCGTTATGTTCATTTAATGACCTATCTAATTAATAAGTGAGTACTTTATTTTGGCAAATACGCCAATATATCTTAATAGTAGATTTTGCTTATATCATACAACATTATTTTGATATGAAAGTGAGTGTGACTAGTGACATTCTTGGTATTAACAGGTTTCTTTGAGGATTGAGAAGATACAATTACGATTTGGATATGCCATGTAGCCACTTGAAGCGCACAATAAAAGAAGCTTCAGCAGGTGCACTCAAAGAATTGATATATTTTAATGAATACCGATATTTGGGAGGTATATATATATATATATTTGATTATATATATGAATTGATATATATCGGATTTCTGTTATACTTTAATATATAGTGATGCACATGTGATCTCCAATGATATTGAGATGAAATTTACTGATCATTTGTCTGCAATGTTCTAGCAAATATTTCTAATGGACGTGCAAGTTTACAAGTGGATCTAGTTTGGAGTATTGGTATGCTACTGAGGGTCATGCGGTACCTTAAAAAGACGATGAGCCTTGAATTACACTATTAGAAGTTTGCCGTTATCTTAGAAGGATATAACAATGCTCATTGGAATACCCTGTCAGAAGATTCAAAGGCTACTGGAAGTCTTAGAAACATACTATTCTAGCTCAGTCAGCAATGGATTCAGATGATAGCTCTAGCAATGGATAGTGAAAGCAAGTTGGTTGAGAAACTTATTGACATTTACCCCCTTGTGGGAGAGATCGATACCAGCTGTTCTTATCCACTGTAATATAGTGGATTACGATGTAATGAGAATTTAACTGATCCTTTGACGAAAAGACTACCATGAGAAAAGGTTTGGAAAACCTCAAAAGGAATGGAACTAAAACCCGGGAAAGTTAAGTCATATGTGATGGTAACCCAACCTACAAATTGGAAATCCCAAGAAAAAGGTTCAACGGGTAATAACAAGTCATGTAGTGATACAAGGTTGAGTTTAACTCTTAATGAGATCTATACTACATATTAAGTGGGATATCTAGCTACATATCCTTGATGATCACCTATGTGAATGTGGACGTGAGGCCGCTTTCTATGAAAATTTGAGGGAGATTTTTAAAAGGATTCACTATACCGGGATATAAGCATATGGCCGTGCTTGCCTTTGAACTTCACCATAGTAGGGCTGTGTGGTGTTGTTAGAGAAAGAGTTCAGAACTATACGTTACTCTTGTATATTCTAGAGTTCTGTCACTACGTAGAGGTTCAAGTTGAAAAACACCTTTACTTATGCACAATCTTATGATATGTTGCTCAATGAACTTATTTTTTAAAATTAATAAGTGGGGATTGTTGAATTTGGTATGTTTATTTTAAAATAAATTAATCAATAATTACATTAAATTACCTTTATTAGTGGGAGTGAAATTTCCATTAATATGACAGATTTTTCTTAACTGCTTTATGCTGGTTTTAAGTCCATTAATGTCTTTCTTGGTGGTACATTATATATATTAGCTATAGCTTGAAAAAGAAAAGAGAAAGAAAAGCCACAACCTTCTTCCTCCTCATCCCTATGAAATTCTCTCTTTCTTTTACTTTGTGTATTGAGATTTCTGAGCAACCTAGGGATGTAGTAGCTTTTTCTAAATTATTTGCACAAATTGGGTAGAGTCATGAAACGTCTTAAAAAAAGCGACTTAGTACACGACTCATCCAAAGAATCGTTCCAAGCTACCTATTGTATTTTTCGGGTAATATTCTCTTATTTTAATTTGTGCATCAACGGTAGATAGGAGTGCAAACCGTTTCATTCTTCTAACTGTACAACTCGCTTATGGTTTCTAGGATTAGATTGGATTGGACTTATGGTAGGATATCAACAACTTATAACTTATCTCACCCAATTTCCCAAAATGAAAAATCATTTATTTCTGCATTCATTCCCTCCTTCGACTAACGTGAACGGCGGTGATTATTTTGGACTAGTTTACGCTGGTGGTAAATAGAGAAGATGCTTAGTGTTTTTGAGGGAGGTGTGTGGTACTCTTTTTCTTTGACCAAATTTTCCTCTACTGGAGTTTTCAAAGCAAGGTTTTATGAGGTCACCCAAGGTACACCTCCTGTCTCCAATTTTTCTTGTTGTTTCTTGAATGTTATTTTGATTGTTTCTGAAGAAGTAATAAAGATTGTTTATTTGATAAAAAATAATAAGGGGAAATGGTAATGCTAGTAAATAAATATTTGTATCAATTCTCAGCAGGAAGTAGTTGTCAATGTAAAAATAATTTGATTTGAGGGTGGTTTTTAGTAAATAAATATTTTGTATCAATTATGTGGTGCAATGAGGAATTTTATAGATGTAGATAGCAATGTTCGAAAAATCGCTAGGCAAGGGCCTAGTGGCTAGAATAGTAATCGGGCTTAGGCTTTTTTTAATAAAAATAATTATTTTGTATTATAAATTATAAATTTATACCAAAATCATGCAAAAAAAAAAAACGATATATAAATTATAAAAAATCATAATTGATATAAAACATGGGAAAAAGTTAATACCAAGAAAAATACTTGAAATGAAAAGCTAGGCCTCTAAATCTCACTCTTCCTCTGGCTAGGTTTTATTTAAAGTCAGGCAAAAAAAAAAAAAAAAGGGACCCAATTTTTTTATTTTTTATTTGTTGGACGATTTTTCGAACACATAGATAGTAACTCGGTTATGTTTTTATCTTATCCAACTCCTGAAAATCCACCAAACTTGTGCCGATATAGCAGATACTTTGATTTTTCTCCTTCCCGTTCCACTCACGGTTGACAAACTCAAAAGAGCTTCTCCGGCGAAGCAATGGCGGTGCCTCTCTTCAACCTCACCCCCAATCTTACCGACTCTGAGTCTGATACTTTGGCCCCCCTCTCATCCTCAAATATCAATTCATTCGTCGCAAAGACGATGACTTTCGGTGAGCAAAACACGTTTCCGGAGTTGTTTGGCCTCCTCGACCAAGCTTTCCTGTCCAGCGTCAATTTCTTCGATTATACAGAAATGTATCCAGTGGTTCAGTGAGCCTAGACTCAGGGTCAGGGGAGGAGCGAGGAGCGTCGTTTTGGCCACCAAGGTTGTAAAGTAGCTCTGAGAGATTCAGTTCGTGCTAACAATGGTGTGCCAACTTGGTTTTCACTTNTTCTTGGGCTCTCTTCAAATGGCTCGACTTTTGCTCACCATGAAGGTTTTG
>NC_047652.1:20622414-20668230 GCF_902201215.1 Prunus dulcis
TATTCACTGCTACTGTAGCACAGCACTATTCACGGAGCACTGTAGCACCGACACTATTCACGTGCACTATTCACCCGTCACTGTAGCACCGACAGATTTTTCACTCCCACGAAACACCAGTCGAAAAACTGGAGCTCTGATACCACTTGTTGTGCGGAAGCGTCAACCAGCTGCGAGTGAAAAATAAATAACAACAGGCAGGAGAAAAATTGAACAAAATAATCAACAAGAACAACACCAAGATTTATCCTGGTTCGGCAATTGCCTACATCCAGTTTGGAGACGACGGAGTATTCCACTATAATCAATGAGAGAATACAATAGTGTTTAACCACTCAGAAAACCCAAGCCCCAATTATACCCAAGCTCACACACTCAAGAATATAAAGGGGATACAAATTGAGTACAATTTAGAGAGGAAAAATAACCAACAGTAGCAACAAAAACTTAGTTGCCCAAACTATTATTTTTCTCTCTCCCAACTTCTTTCTTCTCTCATCAACTCTCGGTGCTTTCCGCTCTTTTTTTTTTTTTTTTCCCAAATGCATGTTCCCTTTTATAAGCCAAACATTTGCTCTTCAACCACCCAACGGCAAAAGCAAAACACACAAGACAAAAGGTAAAAGTAAGCCATCAATGCTAGCCATTAATTTGTCTCCAATTTGTCTGCTAGCCGAAAGCACCGCAAGATGTCTGCCAGCCGAAAGCAGTTTTGCTTTTGACTATTTTTGAGCCAATCATCAACACTGGGCAGATGACTTGGATACGAGATGGTCCCAATTGTTTGAATGCTAAGAATATCACCGAGGCCATTGACAGCAAGTTTGCTAAAGCAAACAGTTTGTAATTTTTCTTCTGTTTAAAAACGCTTCGTGTTATGCTGTGCTGAGTGATGAGTTATGTAATGTTTAGATGCAGCTTAAGTGTTTTCGGATTGCAGACAGAGTACATTGATCATTGGCCTGATCGGTTTGTATGTAGATAAGTGTTTTCGGATTTCGCTTTCACATTACTCTAAATTTGCAGATTGACATGAATCTGCCCCTCTGGGTGAGAAAATGATAGTCATACCTTTTCACTGGTTTTGGTATGATGTCCAGTGGTTATCAATATTTTTTTAAAAGTCAGTATATTACTTTTGATTAAGTGTGTGTATGCATGCATGCTTGGGTGTGGGGGTATATACAAGCCTGGGCTTCTGCATCTGTGCCATGGCAGTTCATGAATGTCTGCAGTACTCCTTGTTCTAAAAGGAAAATTATTTTGAAAATTATCTCTAGTTCCAGCATTTGATCTCTTTACTGCATGTTGTATTTATTGAATATTGCCCGTCGCATGTTGATTTACTAATCTGCTTGTATTTCTATTCACAGGATACATTGATATTGCAGGGAAGTACAGTGTTCATCCAGTATCTCTTGCAATAGGTTCGACACCTCTCCCTCCAATTCTTTATACGTTCTTCATGTTCTTATCCACGTTGGGACTCTGGTTCGGAGACTTAATGGGGGGTCCTGCAGATGCTTGGTTGAATCTTTTTAGAGGTCAATTTTCAAATTGTTCATCTCATCTTTTGATATGTAGGAACTTAGAATACTAAAATAATTTTCTAGGATTTTTAAATAATTTTAAATTCCACAAAATTAATTACTAGTTATGAAGTAATTTATGAAAATATTAAAATATTAATTCTTCACTAAATAAAAAATAATTAAAACATCATATATTTAAAGAGTACAATATATTTCAACAGTATAGCCGAGCGGCTATACCGTTTAAATATTCCAATATATTTACAGAGTATAGCCGTGCGGCTATACGTTTGTATATCCGTATATATTTAAAGAGGACAGCCGCTCGGCGATATTTAAATTCGAGTATAGCCGCGCGGCTATACTATATACGAATATTTAAAAACGTATAGCCGCGCGGCTATACGCTTTAAATATATTATGTTCTAATTATTATTTATTTGGTGAATAATTAGTATTTAAATATTTAATTTACTTCATAAATAGTAATTAATTGTAATTAATTATCTTAAATAAATTTGTGAAATTTTAAAATAGTTTCAATTATTTAAAAATCCTAGCAAATTATTTTTGTATTCTAAAAATGGATTTTAGTCTCCAAACCCGAAATCCAAGTCTTGAATTGGGGACTGTTACCATTGGTAATGGCGGTGTTTTGCAAAACATTCATCACCCTATTGCCGAAGAAGATTGGTAAAGGGAAATGAGACAATTGATCTGTTTCTCAAGAATTTTAGAGTTACTTGTTAAAATTTGGGGATGGAATGTTGTAAACACAAACTTTGGGAGTTTTGAATGAATATAGAATCGTAATGATAATTTTGGTTTAATAATTATCTTTGCCGAGTGATAATTTTGCATAAATTATGTCTGATTGAAGGTGTGATGTGTCTCAGGCAACGAAACAATGGACCTGGCTTTTAACAACAATCCAACTTACTCCAGGAGGCTTTTCTAACCCTTTTCCCTGAGCCGTGTTCTTATCTGCTTGACCTCCATCCATAGACCTGCTGCAGCATATGTATTAAGATATCAGAACATAATTCCCCGCATTCATCGGTTCTAATTCAACAAGTTTTTCAAATATGGTTCCTGCTAACTTCGTGGCAGAATGAAGTAGACAAGCATTGAGCAAGGCTCCCCACACTGATGCATCTGCTTCAACAGGCATTGATTCAAAGCTAGGCCTCTAAATCTAACTCTTCCTCCCCCTCTCCATATCCCTCCAAGACTAGATTTTATTTAAAGTCAGGAAAAAAAAAAAAAAAAAAAAAAAAAAAAAAGGACCCAACCCGCCTAGCCTGCCTAGGAGGATTTATTTTTTATTTTTTATTTTTTATATTTATTGGACGATTTTTCGAACACAGTAGTAACTCGATCGGTTATGTTTTTATCTTATCAAACCCCTGAAAATCCACCAAACTTGCGCCGATATAGCAGATACTTTGATTTTTCTCCTTCTGGTTCCCCTCACAGTTGACAAACTCAAAGAGCTTCTCAGGCAAAGCAATGGAGGTGCCTCTCTTCAACCTCGCACCCAATCTTACCGACTCTGAGTCTGATTCTTTGGCCCTTCCTCTCATCCTCAAATACAAATTCATTCTTCATGCAGGGATGATGACTTTCGGCAAGCAAAACACGTTTCCGGAGTCGTTTGGCCTCCTCAACCAAGCTTTCCTGTCCGGCATCAATTTCTTCGACTCTACAGAAATGTATCCTATGGTGGTCAGCGAGCCCAGACTCAGGGTCAGGGGAGGAGCGAGGAGCGTCGTTTTGGCCACCAAGGTTGTAAAGTAGCTCTGAGACTGAGAGTATCAGTTCATGCTAACAATGGTGTGCCAGCTTGGTTTTCACTTCTGATGTGTGAAAATTTGTTCTGAATTGATATATAGCAGATTTCTGTTATACTTTAATGTATAGTGATGCACATGTGATCTCTACTGATCATTTGTCTGCAATGTTCTGGCAAATATTTCTGATGGACATGCAAGTTTACAAGTGGATCTAGTTTGGAGCATTGGTATGCTATTGAGGGCATGCTATGAGAAGTTTGCTGCTATCCCAGAGGGATATAGAGATACTCATTGGAATACCCCGTCAGAAGATTCAAAGGCTACTGCGGTGGCGCCACTTGCACCACCCCAGGGCCGCCCCTGCTACTGGTAAGAAACAAACTATTCTAGCTCAGTCAACAATGGAGTTAGAGATGATAGCAATGGCTAGTGAAAGCAAGTTGGTTGAGAAACTTACCGACAAATACCCCTTTGTGGGAGAGATCAATACCGACTGTTCTTATCCACTGTAATAGTGGATTATGTACGATTTGATGAGAATTTAACTGATTCTTTGATGAAAGGACTAGCATGATGAAATGTTTGGAAAACCTCAAAAGGAATCAAACTAAAACCATGGGAAAATTAAGTCACTTGTGATGGTAACCAACCTATAGATTGGAAATCCCCAGAAAAAGGTTCAATGAGTAACAACAAGTCATGTAGTGATATGAGTGGAGTCATGCTAGTATTGTTCCATATCCATCCTTAGAAACATGAAATCCTGTAGCGATATAAGGTTGAGTTTAACTCTTAATGCGATCTATACTCTATATTGAGTGGGATATCTAACTACATGAATATCCTTGATGACGGACTCAGGATTTCAAAATAGGATGGGCTAAATTTACCTTACATACCTAATAAGAAAACAAAAACGTAATTGCAAATCTCTAATTGATAATTCATAACATGGAATTGAAAATCCCTAATTTATACTTCATGAACCTTAAAAAAATCCCCAAATTTCAGTAACAACAAATTGAGGAAAGAAAATGGTAAGATTCCAGCAATAAAATAAATTTTTTGCTAACATTCCACCAATAAAATATGACCCACCAAGAAAATTGAACATGTTGAAAGGCTGATGCGTGAAGTGGGGTAAGTTGTAGGGTGGGCTACATGTGACTTTGGGCTAAAAAATAATAAAAGCTAAACTGGGCCTGTCCTTGGGTCCGTCCCTGCTTGATGATCACCTATGTGAATGTGGAAGTAAGGCCGCTTTCTATGAAAATTTGGGGGAAATTTTCAAGAACAGTCACTATAACAGGATATAAGTATATGGCCATAACGTTCTTGCTTTTGAACTTCACCCTAGTAGGGCTGTGTGTGTGGTGTTGTCAGAGAAAGAGTTCAAAACTGTATGTTATTCTTGAATATTCTGGAACTTTGTCACCATATAGTGGTTCTAGTTGAAAAACACATTTACTTATGCACAATCTTATGATATGTTGCTCAATGAACTTTTTTTAAAACTAAACAAGTGGGGGATTGTTGAATTTGGTATGTTTATTTTAAAATAAATGAATCAATAATTACATTAAATCACCTTTATTAGTTGGAGTTAAATTTCCATTAATAGAGAGATTTTTCTCTATTGTTTTATGCTGGTTTTAAGTCCATTAACGTCTTTTTTGGTGGTATATTAGAGCATCTCCAGCAAACTCTCTATCCTCTCATCCCCAACTATTTTGGTTAAAAAGAAGTCCTCTTTCCAGTAGACTCCCTACTTGGCTCTCTATTTTGGAGAACCAACTTTTGGTTCTCTATATCTAGAAAGGAAGAACCTAGACAAAGGAGATTATGGGGTTGTTTTATTCTAGGGACGTAATGGCCTTTTCTGAACTGCTATCACAAATTGGGCAGAGCCACAAAACTTCTTAAAAAGAGCGACTTAGTACGCGACTCATCCCAAAAATCGTTCCAAGCTACATATTGTATTTTTCGGGTAATATTCTCTTATTTTTATTTGTGCATCAATAGTAAATAGGAGTGCAAACCTTTTCATTCTTCTAACTCTACAGCTCGCTTTCTAGGATTAGATTGGATGGGACCAACAACTTATAACTTATCTCACCCAATTCCCCAAAATGAAAAATCATTTATTTCTGCATTCATTCCTCCTTCAATTTATCTTAGTGACTTATCCAATCCAATCTAATTCTAAGCACCAATCGAACCCTAAGTCTCTTGTCCTAAAACCCTAAACACTAACTCTTCCTAAACTCCTTCACTCATCAAAAGAGTTTCTTAGTTCTCTTTTGATTGGTGGCGTTTCAGAAATTTGAATGTTCATGCATGATTTTTATTTGTGCTCTTTATCTTCATGCTCTATGAAGATGGCCACAAGGCAGCTACATCAAAGGAGTTGGTTTTTCCTATAAGAGTTTTCACTGCTTATTGATTTTGTGGCAGAGGTGTAGAGCACATATGGAGGAGATTTTAACCAGTCTGGCAGACGTGTAAACATATCTTGATATATACTCTCCAGGGAAGAGGGCTCTGCCATTTGTAGCTCTCATAATTCATAAACTTTATCATTGTGACCTGGTTCTATATATATAGTTGATCTACTTCAAAATAAGCCCATCTAAGCTTACAAATTAAGAGATGTTAGTAAAAGAAATTTCTCTGACCTGCTTCTGCTTCAATCGAATTATCGATTATTTTTTAAATATGACAGGCTCCCAAGCACCTGTTGTTCATGTATCATTACATGAAGATAAAAGTGACACTCGGCTTTGGAACTGTTTATATAGAATCACTTATGCTCATAAGCGCTTTTATTTTTATTTTTGCAAGACAATAAGTGCTTTCAAATTATAAGCATGTTGAAATGTTTATTAAAGATCCAAGTTCTTAAAGTGCTTCATTAAGAAACTCTTAGCAGAAAATGCTTTTAAAACCCATAATTAAAACTTTTTTCCAAACACCTTCAGAAATGCTTTTAATTATAGAAATTTAGTTTACAATCTGTATCAAAGGACTTGGGCTGGGGCTGATTGTCTTTTTTGTTTTTAGGTGTGAGTGGAATTTCAAACCTAAATGAGGTTACTTTTGCTATTTCAAAAACTTTGCTATTTTATTTGAATATTACAAAATAAAAAATTTTAAAAATAAAAGATTTTGCGATTTTATCAACAAACGAAAAAAGGGTTAACCAAAAACCCTAATCTCCGTCAGACGCACAATTCATCCTCGCTCGAAAACCCTGTTCCCAGCAATGAGACACCAATGGCGTCTGCTTCTTCTCCGAGCTCACCACCGCTCTTCGCCTCACGTGTTCGTAAAGTCTTGTTACTCTCAGGTACACTCCCAACCCAATCTCCATTCACTTAGCTCTCTCACTTCTCACTTCCACACTCACACTCTCGACCCAAAGCTTTCACCTTCACACCCCGTTTTCAATTCCCATCTCACGAACCCAATAAACCCTAGAAACCCCTTGTCCCGCAGCCTCTCATCTGAACCGGCACTTGAGCTTAAAGACTCCGATCACGGGGCCATAGCTGAGATTTTCGCTAAACACAGGGGTGTGGATGATATTAGGAAAGACTTGGAATTGAACAATGTTGTGATTAGCCATGATTTGGTTTTGAGGGTTTTGAAGAGCCTCGAATCGAACCCTGATGTTGCAACGAGGTTTTTTGATTGGGTTTTGGCATGTGAAGGTGAGAGATTGAGCTCCAAGTCGTATAATTTTATGCTGGGTATTTTTGGTGTTAATGGGTGTGTGAGTGAATTCTGGGATTTGGTTGATGTTATGAAGAGAAAAGGGTATGGTGTATCGAAATGGGTGCAGGATAAAGCTTTAGAAAAATTTGAGAAGGATGGGTTGGGTGGTGATGTTGAGAAGTTGAGAGTAGTGTTTGCATCAGGGTCTACTGACAATTCCCCAGATAAGATTTGTTCAAGGGTGTGCAAGATTGTTAGAAATGAGGTGTGGAGTGATGATGTTGAGAGGAAAATACTTGATTTGAATGTTGCATTGTCTAGCGATATGGTTAAAGTGGTGTTGGAAAATCTTAGTACGGAGCCAATGAAAGCACTGATATTTTTCCGGTGGATGGAGGAGAGTGGGTTTTTGAAGCATGATCAACAGACTTATAATGCTATGGCAAGGGTATTGGGAAGGGAAGATTGTAAAGACAGGTTTTGGAAAGTTGTTGATGAAATGAGAAGCAATGGGTATGAACTGGAGTTGGAGACATATGTTAAGGTTTTAGGGCGATTTTGCAAGAGGAAAATGATTAAGGATGCTGTGGACTTGTATGAGTTTGCACTGACTGGTGCAAATAAACCTTCGGTGCATTGTTGTACGTTTCTGCTGAGGAAAATAGCGGGTGGTAAGCAGCTGGATATGAGTCTATTTTCTAGAGTTGTTAGGGTGTTTACAGAGAATGGGAATGTGTTGACAGATTCAATGCTCAATGCAGTCCTTAAGGCTCTGAACGGTGTTGGTAGACATGGAGAGTGCAATAAGGTTTTCAAAGCAATGGAGGAAGGTGGGCTTGTAGCTAGTGGTAGTTTACAGAGTAAGATTGCATTCCGACTTAGTAGTGCTGGCAAAAAGGAGCAATCAAGTGAATTTATTAACAATATGGAAGCTTCTGGGCGCAGTTCAGATTACAAGATATGGGCGTCCTTAATTGAGGGTCATTGTGTAGCGGGTAATCTCAACAATGCTTCCAATTGTTTCCAAAAGATGCTTGAAAAAGAGGGGGCCGCCTATGCTGGTTATGCTTTTGAATTATTGGTAAATGCATATTGCAGAAAGAACAGGGCAACAGATGCATACAAGTTACTCCACGATTCAGTCAATGAAAGGCAGCTCAAGCCATGGCATACGACATACAAACTGTTGATTAGTAAGTTGTTGGTTCAGGGTGGATTTAAAGATGCTCTGAATATTCTGGGTCTGATGAAAAATGATGGGTTTCCTCCTTTTGTTGATCCTTTCATCGAGTATGTATCAAAGTCTGGAACAGGTGATGATGCTATAGCTTTTCTGAAGGCGATGACTTCAAATAGATTTCCATCTACCTCTGTGTTTCTCAGTGTATTTAAAGCCTATTTCAAGGCTGGACGGCATACTGAAGCGCAAAATTTCCTTTCAAAATGCCCGGGATTCATTCGTAACCATGCTGATGTTTTGGATCTCTTCCTTTGTGCTCAATCTGGAGAAGGTGCTGCTTCCCCTGCGTCTGCAGTTGCTACCCCTGCAGCAGCTACACCTGTGGTGGCTGCTTAGGTTTTTAAAGATTGTATCTTGTACTGTATTTCACGAGGTTAATGTAGCAGAGAATTTGTTCCAAAAATTTTGGTTTGAATATTGTCTTTGCTCCTACCATTGATATTAATGATTATGGGAGTATTTTCAACTCTTTTGGTGGAGGAAAATAAAATCTATGGTATTCAAGTTTCCAGATGCTCCTTAGATTTTTCTTATCTTTTTCTTATGATATATGGCCTTGGCATTTCAAGTTCTTATTGAATGACCGGATTGCTGATGATATCACATAGATCTAATGTGCCTCAGTGGTCTGTGGCATCACACTTTTTTGGGTCAAGTTATGTTGCGTGTATTAAGTCCAGTCGTTATGGTTGTGTTTTGTGGGTTTCAGTTGTCTGGATTAGGCTTTCAAGACTTTTCGTCTCTGTCGAATGCTTACCTCTTGCAAAAGCTCTTTAGCCAGTACCTTATATGTTTTCAGCGATGCTTTACAAAGAGAAGTTAAAATGACAATGACAAGTTCTTGCTCGTCTGTAAGAGGTTGCAGGAGAAGGTTACAGACTTACAGTCTCAAATTTTTATAGTAAGATGCCGAATTCCTAATTTGATTCGTTTCTACTCGGTTGTTTTCTAGAGCTTATGGAAGTTGTTTACAAGCTGGTTATATATGCAGAAGAAATCAACAATTAAAATTGAAGTTGGGAACATCTGCATTTTAATTGCAGAGGCGCAAGGAGGTGTGCACCTCCTTTCGCCGGAAAGAGCTCTGGAGGTTGTGGAATTTGCCCCTCAGCTCTGCCATGGAAGTGCCCACAATCTGCTCGAAGAAATGCCTCTGCGAAATTGCTTTTTGTTTGCTGTGGTGTTGCGTTGTTGGGCTGTTGCGCGCAGCACAGCCGCATGCATTTTTTTTAAAAGTCCCTGGCGAAAACGATTCGTTTTGGACCAGGGCAATGAAAAAACACAAGGATAAAGCCTTATATTCTGCGGATAGGAAGCCACTGCCAAAGTACAATTAATATTATTAATAATTTAATATAAAGAGAGTCCTAAATTGAATTGAAGAAGCCAACAGACCCAAATCTCAAGGTCTGTGTTTTTTTTCTTCCCCTTTTGGTCTTTTTTTCTTCTGGTTTTTTATTTCTATTTTTTTATAATATGTTTTTTTAATTATAATTATTTTTTTTGATGTGGCTCTCTCTGTATTTTTTAATTATAAAGTTATGAAACATTACTAGTAATCTTCAATCGAATATCGCCCATTCTCTAAAAAATTCTTGAGTCCACCACTGCACGCATGTAATCTTGATATGCTTTTCTTATTCATACTGCAACAAGTTCCTGTCCTGCTGCCTTTTTTACTTGTGTTCTTAATCTTTTTGTTCATTTCAAGACCATGCAATTTATTTTTCTTTTCTGTTTCCGGTTTAGTATTCAAGATGTTAAATTTTTTCCTTCTTTTGTATTCTATAAGAACATTGTCAGTTGAAGACAGGCATGCCAATCTGGTAGCCAAATGGATTGAAAAGACTTTTCAGTGAGCAAAACGTGATGAGTGCGACTGAACATGCCATTCGGTGGATTCTTGGAGTTTTGTCTCAGTTTGCACACTATAAATTGATACACTCGAGCTATCTTCATGAAAATGAGAAATTTTTTGTTGGAGTTTTCTGTTTGAATTCTTCAACCCAGGAAAGACACAAGACAACTGATATTCGTACACCCAATGTGACAAAATACCATCTTCTTGTGATTTACAACAAGTTTTGTGCAGTGAAGGGACCAAGATGTGGACAATTGAATCCTGCCTTTTATCTTTTCTGCAGAATTATTGAGCCACAACTTTGGTGCTCCCTTGTTCTGCTGACTTTGCAGGAGACGTGCCATATCTCTCGGTCGAGGTGCCAAAGCCCAAAGCTTCCACATCAAATGCAATGCAGAGCAGTTTTACTGTTTATCTACACAAACATACATCTCTTTTTAGGCCCATTAACTCAGCAGTAACGGCTATAATCTTCAATCCCTTTGATACAAGCAATATTGGGGGAGGGAGAATCGAATCCAGAACCTCAGATGTAAAAATAAATTGAGCTACAAGCCCGCCAACTCCATGACTTATTAAAGTGCCAGTAACTATTTGGGAGGCAAATTTTCCCACCCAAAAAGGAAAAACAAGCCATAGTCAAGGTGGGGTTGAAACCAACATTATTATTTGAACAGTTTTTTACAGAGATAAAGAGTAAAGAGAGACGCATGGGCTCATAGACAAAATAATTTTGGTAAAAGGAAAAAAAAAAAAAGAAAAAAAAAAGTGGGATGATCAGATCACTGATGAATCTATCAGGTTCTTAAAGATGTTAAAAACATCATGCATCACAAAAAACACAAAGTGGAAAAAGATGGGGCATCATGTTCCCTCAAACTTAGCTTTATCTAAGCTATTTTGTACCATGAATGTCTTTCATCTTGTGAACATTTTAATCGCTTTAGATTTCTTGTGAACGACCCCACTTCAAATAACTTCAGGAAATCACCTTCTAGAGCCTTTGGAGTTTTAGAGTTTCACATAAGGCCATGTTGATTCAATCAGTAAGAAAACCAGAGGACAATAAAAATATCGTCTCAGAATCTAGACGACAGTGCAATGCTGTCGTTGTTAACATATCTATCAATTTTATAATATACGTATAACACCAAAGTAGTGCATGTTAAAGGATAATGTTTTCTTTTCATAGCGTGGTATCTTATGTTGTCCGACTCTGAATCGTAGACCATATATTCGAGCAAGAATTCTATGGGTCTAGGGTCTCTTCTTTGCTATTAATTTGGAAATTTCAGAAAAAAGAGTTTGGTTTTCTTCAACATCAAACCATTCCTCACAACAGAAAACACAAGTGGAAAAGGGGAGAGAAAAAAAAAAGAGCTTATCACAATTTGAAACAGTTGTTAATGGGAATCATTATTGTAATGAGGAGGGCCAGAGGGCTCACTCTTAGGGCCACACAAAAGATGCCCATTGTCCCTCAGAAAAAGCACTTTTAATACCTTCACACAGCATGATTGCTAGTCTTCTGCAGAACATACAACTCTATCAAGATGTTTCTAATAACACTTCTGATATCAGCCATTAATTATACATTTAGGGCTCATTAATATAATCCTGTCAATGAAGCATGAGCATTGCCATCATTAGTTTGCTCTTGGATTCTATAGCTTAGACACTAAAAAAACATATGAAATCATGAACCCACAACTTTTTTTTTTTTTTTTTGGTGACCATTTGTAGTGGGCATCAGATTTCTACTGTCATAAGTACTAAGCTTGTGATATATGGAGACATGCCATGTAGGTCTAGATTTTCTGAACCCTAGCTTGTTTGCTCTGTAATTTCACATACTCAATGGCATTAGCCAAAATCACAAAAGCAAGAAGCATGGGGGCTTGTACATTGCTTGGAGATCAAAAGGGGCTCTTCTTCTTCCATTGAATTTGTTCAAACCTCACCAACTAACTAGTGGAGCAACAATTATTTCCTACTCATTTGGCTGATGCACTTGTTTCACTCTCCCTGTTTGCATACCACCACACCACATAAAAACAAAAGATAAAATATTTAAATATATTTCCATATCAAAATATAAAAATTATTGTTGGAAAACTCTCATGGGTTTAGTTTATGAATAAGGAATTAAAAGAATGACCATATTTTTTATTTTTTATTTTTTCTACAATTTTCTTCCCACGAGCATAGAAACAGTAAACAATGAAAGTTGGATTTTGTTTTTGGTTGCAAAATCATGAAACACGTTAATTTTCGTAATGGTTTAAATTAATGATGGTTTTGAGAAAAATGGGGGTTGCTGCTAATGATATTGTAAAACCCTTGCGGAGTGCATAAGCAAACAAAGTAGGCACAACAAGACAGCTTGCCCACAATTTAAAAGGGACCCTACCTAGGTGATGATCTTTATAAGAGAATCTTACTAAGTTAGATCACTTAACACAAAATCGTAAATGATAGATTATTAAAACAAATAACAGATTAGCACTAGACACGAATAATTAGGTTTTGGCACAGAATATTTGGTTAACTTGGCCGATTATCATTTAGTTTTCATGTTGTTGGAGAAGTTTATGAATTCAAATTTCGTGAACGATATTCGATTTGGCCCAAACCTAATTAGCAAACATAAAGGATATACGGCTAATTGCCTTTAGCATGCAAATATGCATATCTTGTTCAATCAGCGTCACACAACTAAATGCCCATTTCATGCCCAAAGTTATTCAACTATGTCTGCGATCCTCGTGACTATGCTTTCCTCTTAATGGAAATGCAATTGCTGATTGTGATTAGCCTCCATTTGCTAGCTGGGGGGAGCCTTACAAAAAAAAAAAAGAGCTTCACCAAAGCCAATCACAGGATGCCACATGTAAAGACTAGCCTTTCTGTGCATTTGTCCTGTTTCTGTAGGCTGTTCTTGATCCAGTATCATACAGCACCCGCATTGTATCAATGTCTCAAAGTCAATTTTCTTAAAGGAAAAATAAAGGGAGAAAAGGGCATGCACTGCAGACAAAGGGTGGGTTAAAACTTTATCTTGAGGTATTTGGATTCAAAATCTAAGGTTATGGTCCTGAGCAATGAGAATCTACTACTACTAGTGGGTGTGCCTTTTTTGGGGGATTGAGGTGATGTGAAGAAAGGGACAATAATGCCTTAGCTGCCCTGCCTATATTATTAATTTACTCTCTTCTTTTCTTCTGCTTGGTCAATTTCATTTCTTCTTGTTGCTTACAATATGTTTGGCTATTTGGTACATGGGTCCTTAACATCAAAAACCGGGATTAGAAAATAAAAACTCCAATTCATTAGTCGATAAAAATTAGATGTAATCGCTTCTTATATATAATTAAGTGTGTCTCATTTTCATTGCGTGATATAAGTATATAACATTTTTCTCGTGACATGCACATAAAATTTTCATATATAAATCCGAAAGTTACATGTATATTGCAAGATGACGTAGACAATAATTTTTCTTATCTGGAAGTTGAGCCATTTAGGTGTCTAACTATACATGGTTTTGGCTTGTCATGGTTCTTTCTCCTACTAGTGAGAGATTGATGACGTAGGAAGAGTGATTGATTCCCGGGATTTGTCTACAAAATAATTTGGATGGGCGCAAAAGATTAACACTTTCTTGGAGAGCTTGAAATGTGAAATAGTATAATTATTTGCTGTGATAATAATTTAGAGGGAGAGAAGTGTCCTGGAGAAAAGCGTTTTTGATGGCAGCTTTTGCTTTTCAAAGTTTTTCTCTTTTTGAACAATTTTTGGGGAATGACTGTCTGCTGAAGGGCAAAGAGGGTGATAGCATGTGTGATTTGTTAGCTGATAGTGGTTTGTGGAATCTATAAAGCACATCCAACATTTCCAGCACAAAAGAAACCAAATTATGATTTAAAAAAAGCTCCATAAAAGTAATATTTAAGCTATACAACAAATAATACTATTTGTGTGTGTGCTGTGTACATTAAAAAAATCAAAAACAAAAATTCTAACAAAGATCCTCTAATGGTCATGGGTCATGAGTCATGGTGGTGGGTGACCAAATCCATTATCAACCATCAGTCACCCCCTCGAGATTCTCACATTCTCATTTCCTTGAAAGAGAAGACGATGTTTTTGTAACTTTACTGAATGGCCAAGCTCAGGGAATGTTGGATTCCCTCACAGTCTCAAGCAAGGCATTTCCCAGTTCCACATACAAATACAGACTCATCATTTTTGTGACCAACTTTTGAGAAACGTAATCCAATAAAATACAAAAACAAACACTGATAATAATAAGTAACAAAAACACCCATCTCTAGGTAGATGATATATATGACTCAAAACTGGCTGGCTAACCAGAAAACAAAATTTTGTTCCATTGTTGGAAAATGTAAAAATACTAATCTGCATTTCATTTTCTGCTTTTTTTTTTGGGTACAAATCACTGAATTTTACTACAACAATGTATGTGTCTTCCTTTATTCTTAACATATACATATATTATATTATCTTCAAAAGCCTTGATTTACAAATTAGTAATCTCAGATTCGAACCCGTATGAAGCTTGACATACATGTACTATCTTGAATTTCCTATTCTCTCCTTGCCTTTCAAATTGTTCTTTTTAGTTTAGTAGTAGCTATTTATATATTATTTTCTTCACAGTCTCATGACTCCATGACAGGCATGCTAGTTCTTTCTTTTTATACCACCAAAAGAAGTGGCTTTTTTTCTTGGGTCTGACACAAAGATTTTCGGTGAATGGGATTCTCGCATGGAGAGAAAGTAAGAAGAGTTGGGGTTGCAATTTGAAGATCAACTTAAACAAAAAGAAATAAACCCAATTGAGGTTTTGTTTTTCTAGTAACACTACCAGCCACCATAAGCCGCCTTCAGCATCTGGGTTTATCTGGTACTTGTGATATTTGATATACAATGACAATGAGGGGAGCAAAAGCTGCTCTCTGTTTCATGGCATTTCTGTGGTCTTGGACGTATGGAAATGGATTGCTTTCTCCTAAAGGTGTAAACTTTGAAGGTAACTTCGCAAATTTTTCTTCTTTCATTCCCTCATATATCTGCAACAGAAAGGCGCATTTTTTTATAGCTATAAGTAATAGGAAAGTGAAGAATCCTCATCTGGGTGTTTTTGATCTCAGTGCAAGCTTTAATGGACATAAAGGAATCTCTGGTGGATCCTCATGGTGTGTTAGATAATTGGGATGACGACTCTGTTGATCCATGTAGCTGGACAATGGTCACTTGTTCTCCTGAAAGCCTGGTTATTGGCCTGTGAGTCTCCTGCAATTTTTTTTTGTTCTTTAAATTTAAATTCATTTGAGAGCTACATGCTTACTAGGAAATGAGAAAATATAATGAATGCCGTATGAAGTAGTTAAAATGGTCTTTGTTTTGCAGAGGAACACCTAGCCAAAGTTTATCTGGCACTCTTTCTCCAAGTATTGGCAACTTAACAAATCTTCAGATTGTGTAAGTTCTCCAACAACTGGAAAAAATTTCAGTGCTTCTTGTTCTCATTGTGTTTAATAAGGTATGGTGTTCTGCTTTACTTTTCAGGCTCTTACAGAACAACAACATAACAGGAGCAATCCCTCGGGATATTGAGAGGCTCTCAAAGCTTCATACACTTGATATTTCCAACAACTTCTTCACTGGGGAAATTTCCTCCTCTCTTGGCCACCTGAAAAGCCTTCAATACTTGTAAGTATCTGTGATCCGTGCACATGAATTGAAGTATTGTCTCTATTTGTTTGTAAAGCTAATACAGATTATTTCAATTGGGTTTTAGGAGGCTTAACAATAACAGTCTCACCGGAGCATTTCCGGTGTCGTTGGCTAACATGAGCCAGCTTGCCTTTCTGTAAATCTCTCAACCATTTCTATCTTGGTGCGGTTATATGTATATGTATCTAATTAAATTTTGGTTCTGAAGTAAGATTTTGTTATTCTGTGATCTTGTGCAAGTCAGGGACTTATCCTACAATAACCTGAGTGGCCCTGTGCCTAGATTTGCTGCCAAAACGTTCAAGTAATCTCTCTCTCTCTCTCTCTCTCTCTCATACACACACATATAATAGAGAATTGATTTATTAAGTTCTCTCCACCCCTCTCGTTGTTGTTGTTTCAGCATAATTGGAAATCCTCTGATATGTGCAACGGGGGCTGAAGCAGATTGCAATGGGACGACACTGATGCCAATGTCCATGAACCTGAATAGTACACAAAGTATGGACTTTGAATTTGTGCCGAGATTTTTTTTCATAAATTACTTCCAACTTCCACAGTTAACAGTTTCAATTGTTCATGTGATATTTGGTTCTGATTCTGAGCTCAGTTTTTCTTTTCTTCTCAAGCTACTCTTTCTGGAAGACCTAGAAGTCACAAAATAGCGCTTGCGTTCGGTTTGAGCCTTGGGTGCCTCTGCCTCATTGTTTTTGGATTTGGAGTAGTTATATGGTGGAGGCAAAGGCGCAACCAACAGGCATTTTTTGATGTTAAAGGTACTTGCTGGATGACATATAACACCATCAACAGAAATATTGATACAACAATTTTTGTGTACTGGGAAAGTAATTGAATAACCAACCCTCTACTTAATGCCCTATCTTGTGAAATTTCAGACAGGCACCATGAGGAAATTTCCCTTGGGAACTTGAAGAGATTCCATTTCAGAGAACTTCAGATTGCAACACACAACTTCAGCAGCAAGAACATACTAGGAAAGGGTGGCTTTGGACATGTGTACAAAGGAACGCTCCCAGATGGAACTTTTGTAGCCGTCAAGAGGCTTAAAGATGGTAGTGCACTTGGTGGAGAGATTCAATTCCAGACTGAAGTTGAAATGATCAGCCTAGCAGTTCACCGCAACCTTCTCAGGCTATATGGTTTTTGCATCACGCCAACAGAAAGACTTCTAGTTTATCCATACATGTCCAACGGCAGTGTTGCTTCCCGTCTCAAAGGTAAGACATCATAAGTTAAAACTAACAGTAATTAACCATTCAGAGTGCCTATTATGTGATGCTAATTTCGAATCTCACCGATCTTCTGACAGGGAAACCAGTCTTGGATTGGGGCACTAGGAAGCGGATTGCTTTGGGAGCTGGAAGAGGATTATTGTACCTTCACGAGCAGTGTGACCCAAAGATAATTCACAGGGATGTGAAGGCTGCAAATATACTTCTGGATGACTACTGTGAAGCTGTGGTGGGAGATTTTGGGTTGGCAAAGCTTCTGGATCACCAAGATTCACATGTCACCACAGCTGTGAGGGGTACCGTGGGGCATATAGCCCCAGAGTATCTTTCTACAGGACAGTCCTCTGAGAAAACAGATGTCTTTGGATTTGGGATCCTTCTACTTGAACTAATCACAGGCCAGAGAGCACTAGAATTTGGCAAGGCAACTAACCAGAAAGGAGCCATACTTGATTGGGTGAGCACACAACACCACTCCTAGGTAGTTTTGAATTTCATATAGTACCAACTGACAGTCCAATTCATTTGATCACAGGTTAAAAAGATTCATCAGGAAAAGAAGCTTGAGATGCTTGTGGACAAGGATCTCAAAACCAACTATGATCGGATTGAGCTTGAGGAAATGGTTCAAGTAGCACTCTTGTGCACTCAGTACCTTCCTGGCCATAGACCCAAAATGTCTGAAGTGGTAAGGATGCTTGAAGGTGATGGACTTGTGGAAAGATGGGAAGCCTCTCAAAGGGTTGAATCAACAAAGAGCAAAGCCCCTGAGTTTTCATCCTCAGACCGATACTCTGATCTCACTGACGACTCTTCATTATTAGTGCAAGCAATGGAACTCTCTGGTCCAAGGTGATTTCCTACTTGAAAAATTTATGCTTTAAAAGAAAGCATATCATAGCAACAAGTTATAGATGAAGCTATTAGGTTACATGGATATTAAGAGTTTGTGTTGTATATTAGCAGGGTGTCAGAGCTTCAAAAATTTTGATGTGTTTTTTTTTCCAATTGTACAGATTCTTCTTCAATAAACTGACATTCTTAGATTCAGAGTTTTTGTTATATTGCTAAACAAAGAGTCAAGCACGCTATTTTGCCGAACTGCCCAACATGAGAACATAGCTCCATCCCCAAAGACTCGCACTAACATAATCAAGTTAATAAGCAAAACTATTGAAGAGCTTGTTTTATACTAAAAGAAAGGTGCCCAGTATAAGTTGAACCAAAAAGAAAAGTTAGAATGTAACAAGAGGAGCTACTTTCACATTGATAAGTTGAAAATTTTCACATCTTTTGAAGCTGGCACAAATTGCTGCAACGATTCTCCACGTAGCCTTTCACTTCCATAATGCACTACAGTCATTTTTTTTAGCACAGGCGATCGAGCCAGTAAAAACTGAATCAACATCAACTCAGGTATAACGCCTTGTACAGCTCTTATAGATACTTCTTTAAGTTGTTCAAAGTAGAGATTTGACAAAGACTGTGATATGAGAAATTCCACGCTAGGTCTGGAATATGCAGTTGTACCAGCAACCTATCAGTCAAAAAGTCCAAAATCAAAAATTGAAAAAATAGAAGAGTAAAACCGAAGTCTTGTAATTCAAAGTCCTTGAACAGATGAAATATGCTTGAATTAAATTGCTAGTTGTCCAGAGAAACTTACTGAAAGGAGCAGTTTCTCTAAGTTTGGAGCGCTTCTAAAAATGCAGAGGCAAACCATCACTTCTGTCATACTATCCAACCTTACATCCTTGAGTTCAAGAACTGAGAGATGTTGAAGCATAGTAGGAAGTCTGTCTGGTACGCTAATATTACCCAGAAACTTGGGAGTAGAAACAAATGCAAGCAACAATCATATAAGATACAAAAAGTTGTTAAGCCAGCCAAATTAATAACAATAAAAAATAGAGGCCGAAAAAAGAAACAGCGGAAAATGATAAAATTTACCCTCAGGAAGGCACTGGATAGGGTAAGTTTCCTAAGAGCATGTAGACGGCCAATAATCCTGACCAACTGGCCTCCTCCAGAATCGAAGAATTGGGGTGTGACCCCAACCCTCAAGCCAATGTCAACAGTAGCCAGTAATGGACTGTGCTCAAGACATATATCATCAAATTTGGAATCTACTCTCAGATACTTGAGATTCGGGTTGCGGATTCGAAGAACAATTTGATGATCAATATCCAACAAAATCAATCTTTCAAGAACAGGGGAATTGCTAACTAAACACTCTAGCATGCGATCACTTATACAAACTCGATTGAGCCGGAGGGTTGTGAGACTCCTAAATTCAATGACTGCAGAAGGTGGCTTGAATCTACAACCAAAAAGCTCCAACCGGTTCAGCAGTGGACTAGAGAACAGACAAAAAGGCAAGTTGAAACGTTTTACGGAGTCAAACTCCTGCAGGATCAGCTCCTTGAGGCCTTTGCCTGTTAAAAAACGAATCCATTGGTCTAAATCAGAATGGTCTGGCCGGCAATAAGCAGCAAGCTTAAACTTCTCTATAGCACCGTCGTGACATAACTGAACTTGACGGATGATTTCCATAATGGATTCCCATCTTGCCACCTTGTCCGATATCCGTTTCGGTATGCATTTGTCATGAAGAACAAACTGTGAAATGCCAGTCCATTTATGTCTCCAGTTACTGGATAAGATACTAGTCCTCACAACTTCTTTTAATTCCAAGCGAAGGAGGATGTTGTCCAATACATCCCGAGGCAGATAGCTAATCCTATCTCTATTCTTATGCGTTCCCATCTCACACAGTGGCAGAAGACTGATTCTTGAGAAGTAACTCTGATGGACGATTTGTAAATAAGTGCTTTCACAAGCAGCTCTCTGAAACTAGAAGTGCAGTTGGAAGTTGATATCTCTCCAACCTGCACATCATTATATGCATGTCATTCAATTTCTCATATCCTCAATTTGTTTTAGAAAAGTTCATGATTTTGGCATCAAATAACTGCATACCATACATTGCTTTGAAGGCAAATACTACACACACATAGCAACAATTAATTTGTCAAAATTTACTAAGGCAGCCAGAACCCAGAAAAAAAAGAAAGAAGAAAACTTCAAATACCCAAGTAAACAAATCATGGTGATCAAATCCTAACACAAAATTCTCAGTCTTCCATATCAGTCAAGTAATTACAGTTTATTTATGCACACGCACATGTATAGAGGAAGAAGAAGATTACCGGCAAAACGGAGTGATCGGCGGCTGTTTATGGTTCCAGTGTCATCATTTTTACGGATGAGCTAACATGTTACTGCAACTGATATCAAATATTAAAATCCATCCAAATACATCTGTGGAAAAACAAGAAATGAGTAATTAATTCCTTAACAAATAAATAAATAAGTTCCACGCTGACATATGCTCTTACTCGATATAAAGAATCGTAAGTAAATAAAGCCCTATTATATAGTGGAAGTGGAATATATTCTATGTTTCCATTCAATCAAAATTCGAAACCTTACATTTTGTAATTTGAAAATTAAGATTATGAACATTCAAAATTAGAGTTTATAAAAATAAAATAAAAATTTACAGTGTGTGGTTGAAATAGACAGAAATATTTTTTAGGGTAGAGAAAATGTTCACAAAGAGCAGTAAGTATTTAAAATAAAAATTTATGAATAGGGATGCAAGTTGGATTGGAAAATCTGATTCCATTCCGAAAATTTCCGCTTTTGGCAAGTCCAAATCAAGCTTCGAATACACACAATTACTAATTTCATGTTAAACTAAATATAATTTGATGACCAAATAGACATAGACAAGTTGTTTCATAATGGATAACAACATATAAGTACTAGCATATAATTTTTTTCCAAGCTTATCGTATGAGTTTTCAATTTTGAGTCAATTTTACTCCTACAAATGGTTGGACATGTTTAGAAATTTGAACTAGTTTCCGAAATTTTCTAAAAAAATTCCATAATATGTAAGCTCCGAATTTTCCGAATTGGAATGAATATTGAAATTCCTAATTTTTTTGGAACGGAATTGGAATAGAATTCATTCCGAAATTTTTTGAATTGGAATTGGAATCCCCTTATTCCTATCCGATCCGTCTGAAAATGAGCTAAAACCTTTATTGAAAAAAAAGAAGAAAAATAAAATAAAATAGATCAAACATACCCTTAAATTCCATTCTAATTTTTCAACCATAAAATTTAATTAATTTTTAAATTTTTTTTTTTAAAAAAACATGAATTGGTGAAATGGGGCCAGAGCCCAACAACAAAGACTGCAAACAGGCTCTAGCCCTTGCAACCCCTAAAATCCTTAACTAGCAAACCCACCCACACAAGGGGCTGGGGGAATCAAAACAAAGAAAGAAAAAACATGAAATCATGAAAGCACAACTTACCCAAATTGCTGAAATGAACTTTGTGTAAACTGAAATAAGAAACTATACCACAACTGAGAAGAATATTTATAAAATCGTCTAAAACCTTCGATATCGATAATGCACGATAGGTGAGATGGATGAAGAGAGAGGCAAAAGAAAGATGAGAAGATAGAGTGTTGTGAGGGATGTTCATGCAAGGAGGAGAGAGCAGATTGAGAAGGGTGAGGATCTTGTTTTGATTTTACAAAGCCCTAAGTTGAGCACAACAAAACTTAACTGTTGGATCAAGATCAAGTAGGGCACGTATGCATGTGATGTACAAAACGTGTAACCGTTACGCTTGCAGTATGTATACATGCAATTGGCAGCTAGTAAAATACATTTGTAGTACACTTATATTGTATATATATTAATTAATTTCTTAATATATATATATTAATTAATTTCTTAATATATATATATATTTATCACCATTTTTTTTAAAAAATTTTGAGAAGAAAAACTATATTCTTATTCGACATAAGGACCTCGGGCGTCCCCCTCATTTCCAAGATAATTTGAGCTCTTCGAACCATAACTTCTAGCATGCTTTTGACTTGAGTGAAGAACCGAAGTAATGAAAGTGTGCCGGTTCTGAGAGAAGGAGAGTGTTCTTTAACTGAGGATCAAGACAACAAAGGTTATGAAGGAAGTGCGTTTTCCGTGCTTTAGAATAGAAAGAAATTTAGGGGCTTCCTATCCCTCAGGGGAGGTGAACCTGAGAGGAAGGCAGCTAGATGGCTTAGTCAGAGGTTGGGAAGGGGTAGTGGAGGACGTAAAACCTCCACTACTATAACTCCCAAACACTACTATCTTAAAGGAACTCCTCGTTAATAGGAACTTCTACTTACAGTTGTTCTTCCTATTAAGAGGAAATCCATGTAAAATACAGAGTTTTGAGACCCTTAATAAAGGCATACTTAAAATAAGGCGTTTTAACAAGGCTTAATGCCAAACCCTATAGTTCAACTAACCCAACCCGATAATTCAATTAAGCCAACCCAAATTGGGTTGGGTTGATTTGGAATTCATATATTATATATCATTTTTTTGTCAAAAAAGATTGCACATGTGATTTAAAGTGATTATTTTACTCTCTTAATTAGGGTAACTCCTAATTTAACATCCATGTAACCAAATTTATGTAAACATGAGAAATCAACTTCGTCTTTAAAATACTTTATTGTTAAAGATATAATCGTCATATAGGATAAGCTTTATCTTCCGAACAAATATCCGGAAATTTCTTAATTTTGTTGAGTTTTGATTTTGATCACAGAAGGTGATCAAGACAAGAAGGCGAACAGATCATATGTACAATTTGAATGCAAACAAAGACCACGTAAACATACTTATGGAATGGTTAGGGAAAAAGACCAGGGCAAATCAAAATATATATGTCTCTAGCTGAAAGGGATGGATGCAATATTAATTAATTAATTTATTTATTTATGTCTTGGCTCCAGTCTCCGGAAGCTATATACACAACTTTGTGGTGGAGGTGCATCCTAATCCAGTCTCTGGCATGGCAACTTCCTATTGGCTGCAGGAATTTCCCCCAGAGGCTGTCTGAGTCAGCATCCAACTGAGTTGTACACGTGTTCACTGCAGAATTGCAGACTCTCAATTTAGCTGCTCTCTTTTTGTTCACTATTTTTAATCTTTACGTCGACCATCAGTTTAGTGACTTATTGACTTGGTGTGAACTAAGTGTAAACTTGTGAAGTAGTTGAATTTAGCAAATCCCAGACTTTCAATTTAGCCACCACACATATGATCTGCTGGTCTTGCTTCCTTTTTGGAAAGTTTTTTGCAAAGCGGAGTAATTGAATTCATCACACATTCCAGTATTGAGAAAAGAAGTACGAGTGGACTAATAACTACTTTAGTAATTTCTTACAAGCTAGTTGGTCATTTATTTCGTGGTCGAGAAATTATAATGGAATTACCTTACTTTAAACTTGCTTTTGGTAGCTTTCATGGGTGGATTCATCTCTACCTTGTGATTGATGATAGGTAGGTACTATTGGTTATATGACAGCTACAGTTACTTATAACCATCCAAACAAAGCAAATTGGCATTGTAGATGCATGTCTATATCATTATTAGTTAATCACATGTCAAATAATCAAAAGAACATGTATACAAAGATTAAGATTTATGAGCATTGGGATAAGAGAGAGAGAAAAAAAAAACTAAAATCTGAAATTTCTTGGTATAAAAGATTTAATATTTTATCATGAAGTAGTTTAGTACTTACCTTATGGGGGTTATGTAAGAAAAAATGTTGTAGTTAGTGGGTGAGTGGTAAATTGGAATTGTCCTTCCAAACAAATTAGGACTGATAATTCGTTGTTAAGTGATGAATATGAGATGTCATACGAGATTAAACACACCTTCAATCATAAATGCAAAATTGAACACATTAAATACGATTTATTATAAATAAATAAATAAATAAATAAATAAAGTTTAAAACATACTCTCACTCTCTCTCGACTTCCAACACCAAAAAATTCAAATTCAAATTTGAAAAATGGTAAGATATAGAGTAAGGTCATGTTTATTATTTTAATCCCATCTTTACCTCCAATCTTATGAGTAATTCTTTCATGATTAGTCATATTTCGATTCTCTCTCATACTTTAATCTCATGATTATTTTACGGATAATCTTCGCTTACCTAAATTTGTTTTATTTATCGATAATTATATGTCTTGGAGAAAGCTTATTCTTCTACGGCCCGCCCAATGTTAGCATTCAGATCGATTCTCATACCTAGCCTTGAAAAGGTGGACACCGCCCGCCTTGCCCATATACATTGAATTGGAACCACAATTGAACAAGAGGGCAGGGTAAGTTTTCTCTCTGCTCCTTCTCCACTGTGCCACGTGTTCATGGTGGAGTGAAATGTGAAGAGGTTTCAAAGGGGGATGTCTTTTGGTGTTACATTATCCAGTCAGCAAACACAAAACCTAAAACCTACGGGCATTATTTCCTTAGCATGAATAATGATATAGGTAAAAAGGAGGGAACGAGGGAAGGGGGGAAGAAAGGGGTCTTGTCTTGGTAGTAGTTATGTTCGATCCAACAGTAGCAAAGGCAAAACCCATAAAGCTTTCTCCACCATGTCTTCTATTGTTTTTGCCACGTGTATCCCCGAATCTTAGCTACTCATGGTGGGTCCAGATGGGCCTAAGGCCTATCAGCATGCCCTTGGGCCCCATAGGAACCTCTGACTCAGCAGGAGGGCCCCACACCCCACAATTCATAGCCAACCACAAGATAACGTAACAACTTTTCTCCGCCACTTGTTGTTGGCCACGCGTCGCTTCCTGGATTCTTTCCCGCCCCACTGGGCATTTGGCTCTCTGCCTACAGTTAGACCCCCCCCCAACAAACCTCTCCTTCCACACTCCTCAACTCAATTATTACTCAAAAACTTAAAAGAGTCTGAGAAACAGAGAGAGATGTTGAAGGAAGAGAGCAATGGCGCTGCTGCCACCAACAAATGGGCACGTGTTTGCGACACGTGCCGGTCCGCAGCTTGCACAGTGTATTGCCGTGCAGACTCTGCGTACCTGTGCTCTGGCTGCGACGCCACTATCCATGCTGCAAACCGCGTGGCGTCGCGCCACGAGCGCGTGTGGGTCTGCGAGGCGTGTGAGCAGGCCCCGGCGGCTTTCTTATGCAAAGCTGATGCGGCCTCGCTCTGCACTGCCTGTGACGCAGACATCCACTCTGCCAATCCGTTGGCGAGGCGCCACCAACGTGTCCCAATTCTGCCCATCTCCGGTTGCCTGTACGGACCACAGGCAACTGACCCGGGCGAGATAGTGGTGGGGGACGCTGCAGCGGAGACAGAAGATGGGTTCTTGAGCCAGGAAGGAGATGAAACCGTTGATGAGGAAGATGAGGATGAGGCAGCATCATGGTTGTTGCTCAATCCTATGAAAAACAATAACAACAACTGTAACAATAACAATAATCAGAGTAATGGGTTCTTCTTTGGAGTGGAGGTTGATGAGTATTTGGATCTTGTGGAGTACAACTCATCATGTGGTGATCAGAACCAGTTCACTGATCATCATCAGAATAACCAGCAGCAAGAGCAGCAGCAGCAACATTATGGTGTGCCTGTGCCACACAAGAACTATGGAGGTGATAGTGTTGTGCCAGTTCAGATGCAGAAGCAAAGCTTTCATCAGTTGGGTTTGGAGTATGAGTCTTCAAAGGCTGCCTACAGTTACAATGGTTCTCTTAGTAACACTGTAAGCTTCTCTCTCCACTCTACCGTCCATACAAATGGTTCTGTTTCTTTGCTTAATGCTAGCTCAATATTTTGTTCAAATCAAAACCCTCCTAGTAAAAATTACTACCGGTACTAATTTACTAGCTTTTAATACAATAATTTAGTTCTAGCTGTTGAAAATCCTGGCGGGTTATTATCCAGTGAATCAAGTTCTTGTGCTGCTACAGTATTGCTTTCTTTTTATCTTGGGAAGCATGATTTGGGTTCCAAATCTCATCAAAGTCTCATTTCTAATCTCCACTATCACACTTTTTTTTAGTGGTTGTCTCTGTTTAACAGCTTTAAAGGTAAGTTTCCTTTCAGTGCTGCAACAACTTCTGAGCTAGATAGATTCCCATGTAATTCTATCTACAAGTACAAATATTCTTGGAGTATCTTCAGATAAATATATTTTTATCTGCACTTTTTTGAGCTTTTTTGTCCCCTTTTCTTTGCTTTTCTTCATAAAGAAAAGAACCCAACAACATCAGTGTTTCATTCCCTTTGTTTTCCTTCCCCTTTTTACAAGTCAAAAGTGTTACACCATAAGGTCATATTTTGTTGAGAAATTTGACTTCTGAAGTTTACTCTTCTTGAGTAAATACAAGGGAATTTGAGATCAGATGATTTTAATTCTTCATTTCTATTGTTTATGTGGCTTAAGGATTTATGGTCATTTGGCTGTGATCAACTCAAGTAGCTCAAAATCCAAATATAATGAACAATCTCGCATACATAAATCTTTGTTCGAAAAATTCCTGTATCAATCTAAATGATGAAAATGATAACTTATGGTTCTGGTTCATGAAATAGATTTCATTTCCACATATGTTGAGGTCCATTTTCTTTGATCATGTCACACAGGTCTCTGTTTCATCCATGGATGTTGGTGTTGTGCCAGACTCAACAATGAGTGATATCTCAATCTCACACCCAAGAACTCCTAAAGGGACAATTGACCTTTTCAGTGGACCTCCCATTCAGATGCCATCCCAACTAAGTCCATTAGACAGGGAGGCCAGGGTCCTAAGATACAGAGAGAAGAAGAAGACAAGGAAGTTTGAGAAAACAATTAGGTATGCCTCAAGGAAGGCCTATGCAGAGACCAGACCCCGGATCAAGGGCCGGTTTGCAAAGAGAACAGAAATGGAAGTTGAAGTGGACCAGATGTTCTCCACAACACTGATGGCAGAAAATGGATATGGCATTGTTCCATCATTCTAATTACAGCAGAAGAAAAGAGGACCCTCTTCAGATAACAATTGTACTGGTTTTTAGTTATTATTAAATATCTGCTACTGGTACTTACTGTATCTTTCCCACTTATATATAATTGGTTTAAGGTAATGACATGTATGGCTCTTCTTGCCATTGCTATGCTGTAAATGAATTTGCATCCTTTTAACTTATAATATTTGACTTTCTCATAAACTACAACTTCACTGTTTGGAGTAGAAGGTGTTTCCTATTTTAAAGTTAGCAAAGACCAGGCAGGAGATGGCATGTGTAAAAATGTATAGTGAATCTTTTCTGCTTAGAAGTTTCAAGTGATTTAGTACATGTCTTTCTGGAGAGGGACTGGTTTGTTTTGTTAAAGCACAAGGAGCATTCCTGCTTTTGTTTGGGCCCTTGCTCTTTTCACATGGAATATCACATTTCCGTAGCGCCAAGAACTTTTCTGGAGGCATTATACTGCAGCCAACTTATACTGCCAAAATGCTCACTGCTGCATACCTCGATGATTGATCTGTTAATTGGAACTTTGCTACAAAATAAAGACATGGTATCCAAGAAGCACATATATTTTCCATCCATACGAAATTCGGAAGCAGATATAAATGAGGTACAGATAGAGGGAGTGAATTCCATTTTAAAATCCACAAAATGACATTCCTCTGCAAAAACATAGGACATTCTAGTGGCAGAATGAACTAGCCATTTTTACGAATTAAGTTGTTATTCCATCGCTAGCATAATCCAGGTATGTTCCTTATTGGGAATATGATGGAGATCCAGTCTGCTTTCTTTGCTAGTGGAATAGTAACTGTGCCATCTACAAGTTAAAATGCTTACTTTGTCTGAGAAAGCAAAGCTCATATTTCATCAGTAAGTGCTGCTCCTCATCAATATGGACAAGACTTTGTTTCCATCAACCTACCTCAGTAGTCTCAAAATTATAAATTTTCTACACTTATGAACATTTGGTTTTCGATGGAAGGATTTTCCATTAATATTGGAACACTTTATATGCGCAAGTATATGTGAAACCAAAGTTCAGCTGCTGAAAGTGGAATGAACATATGGAGGCTATTGAAGATTTAAAGCTGGATGCGCTTTGGTTGCTCCGACTGTTTTCCAATAAACCTCAAGAAAAAAAGAATACTGTGTTCATACTATTCTTGGGCCCCAAGATATCAATTCCTTAGATGTAATATATTGAGCATCTGCAATTTCCTTTCACTCCTTTTAGACAGATTCTAACTTCATCACCACCTCCACAAACTCCTGGAAGGTAAACAAATTCCGAAATACATGTTGATGCAACTTTTTTCACCAAGGGCTAAGATTACTTTATGTGCAAGAAGGGCCTGCAAAAGGAAGGAAAGCAAGAGTGAGATCTTAGAAGCTCCGGCGGTGGTATGGTGTGGACTGACATAGAATCTGGTCCATAAGTGCTTCACAGAAGGCATGCAAGCATGAGATGTAATATATGAGGAATATTTGATCTCAATATCAAAAAGAGAACACCTTTGATTCCACTGAACATCCAGCAAAAGCTGGAAATTGATCATCTTATTCAATGGTTTCTACTTTTTTTCAAAATTGCCAGCCATTAGCCATGTGTTATGCTCCAACTTTTTTTAAGTTGCAGGACCATGCAAAAAGACAAACCAAGTCAATTATAAGAGTGCGTAGAAAAAAACTGAAGAGTAATTCTCCATGAGTAGGATCTTCATCAACAAAGACATGCTGCACTTTTGCTCACCTTTTAAAAGGATGTGCACATCAAGCACATGGGAGAACAAAGTTCATCCTCAGAGAAAGAAAGAAAGAAAGAAACATAAATATATATATGTATCATTGTACAGTCTCTCAAGTAGGCCATTATCTATTGCTGTAAGATGCTGAGCTTTTGGTGGAAGTCATTGTTATAAACACAATGTTGAAAAATCTGGTTTTGATGATGATGTCTTCCAGCAGATTGTAGAAAATGGTTATAAGGCGCCTTATATTTGTTTGGTTTCTACTTCCTTAAGATTTCATTTAATCCCTACTGTTAGTTTCATTATGGTTTCTACTTTCCTTAAGATTGCAGGAAACCAGAATATATCTTAGTGCACAGTTGACAAAATAAAAAATAACCCATCCTGAATATGCTAAAACATTCAAGGTTTGCATTAACATTCTGCAATCTAGATTTGAGGTGGAAATTTGATGAGGAAGGAAAAAAGTCAAAAAGGTTGAAGAGAGAAGCAAAAGTGCACATCAATTGTATCTTGTGTGAGAAAAGTTGACTTCACTTTTCACTTTTCAGTACAAAAGGCAGTGTATAAAGGGTACCAAATTTAGAGAAAGAACGAATATGCCTAATAATGCCAAGTTGCAAAAGCTGGTGCTGGATGTGGATACCCCAGCCAGAAGCTCACACACCCTCTTGCTTTACCAAGTATTGCCACTTGGCCATGCCTTTTCACCCTTTTTTTTTTTTTTCTTTTCTTTTTCTTTTTTGTCTTTTGTTGATGAGAAGAGAAAAGAAAAGCACAACCACACAACTCCTCCTTGGGTAAAGCTGCTTGGCGTTGTATCTGCTGACTTACCACTGTGACCCATTTTTCTACATCAGCATGAGTCATGTATACTCATCATAGAAAGAGGGTTTGACTTTAGAAGACAGGCTAAGCTAAATAAAACAGAGTGCAAACAAAGATATAATAAAAAGACCACCTGTGAGGAGTATAGACAATTGAAATGGGCCTTCTATATGGGCCAATAGTAAGGCCCACCACCTAAACAACATTAACAAGTCCCAATTGGATACAAAAGCAAATGTGGCTACTCATCTTTTCTTTTTACCAAGGCTTTTCACTCTATAATTTACTGGTAAGTAAGATCTTAAATATCGAAGATTTCGGAAATATTAATGGTTTAAAAATATGGAAATATTGAGTAAAATATCGATATCGATAAAAATGAGATAAAAACTACATGGAAATTTTTAATGAAACTTTAGAAGTTTATTTAGTCAATCACCCATTAGTTTGACACAAAAAATTGGAAGGAAATGTATTGCATAGTGAGTTTGAGTGATTTAAGTTGATTATATTGCAAGCTGACAAACTCTGTGACTTAGAAAATTTGGAGTAATTAATGAAAGAAAATTAAGCACCCTATAGTAATTTATTTATTATTTTTACTACAATATTTTACACTTTATAAATTTCATGGTAAGACACATGAGTAATATTATTTCACGTTATTCACTGGACATGGTACACGTTCTTATATTTATTATTTATCAAAAATTAAAAAATAATTAAAGATGTAAACCAACTTGAGTTGTCATGAAAATTAGGCACTTTACCATTCTTAAAAAATAATAGGGAAGATTGAAAATTAAGTAAGAACATAAATAAATTTATCCTATTAAATTAGAAAAAAAAGAAAATGATTATAAAGATTTAAGTAATTAAGCAACAATTTGAAGGGAAATTTAGTAATGTAAGTATTATAATGAATAATAAAATAATCAATAACATTAAATGGATTAAATAGGAAAGAAACAAATTATATTAAGTAATTAATCAACAATATAAACAATAAGTAATTATGTTAATTTCTATTTTGAGAAACTGCTCGCAAGAGTTATAAATACGAGATTCCATAGATAATAATCACAAAGTGATGACTAGCATGGTGGTTAAATGGCTCCAGAACTTGGAAGGGGAAGGGGTTCAAACCCCTATGTGCGTGAGTTGAAGTGAATTATTTCATTTTTGAAAGTTCATATATTATCACGATATATTGACTAGTTGCAGCTACCACTTAAACAAAATTATCGGAGTTCGAGTCCTAGCATCCGTGTAGTGTGCGAGTTTAGTATGTTACCATCCCATATGTTTTTTTCTATTAGACGTGCTTAATCATGTTTTACCCGCGCGCGGGAAGGGGGGGAGAATACAGTAAAAGAAGCAGATAATTGGTTTGAGATAGAAATACGGGGGAAAGAAGCCCAAAATAGTGCGCTTAAACCCGAGCCGAGCCAAGCAGCTCCCTACCAATCTAGCCGAGCTGAGCCGAACAGCCCAACCAAACTAGACATTAGCTACCCCTCTCCCTTGAACATACTTGCTCATGCTCAACTGAACATCCCTGAAGTAAGTCCTTCAGATCCCAATGCTTCTCAAAATATTGTTGAAATTGTGAAAAAATTACGTGCACAAGCAAATATGGGAATACCACTAGACATATTCTCACCAGAAGATAAGGTGAAATATGTCATTGCTGATTACGTCTCCCTACACAGATTGTCTTCTCAAGCTAAAGCATTTGTTAATCAAATGAAAGGAATTAAAATTCCTAATCGATTGGAAGAAGACATGCAATCCAAAATGGGTGGAAGCAATGAATGTGGAGATGGAGACCTTACAGAAGAATAGAACATGGGAGATAGTTCTACAACCTGAAGGAAAGAAACCTGTTGGATGTCGATGGGTGCCCACAATCAAGCACAAAGTTGTTGACACAATAGACAGATATAAAGCAAGACTTGTGGCCAAAGGGTATAAGAAGATGTATGAAGTTGATTATCAGGATACATTTGCATCGATGGAAAAAATAAATACGGTGCGAGTTTTATTGTCTTTAATAGCTAATTTAGATTGTCCTCTCAAGCAATTCTATGTGAAGAATGCCTTTCTGCATGGAGATCTAGAAGAAGAAGTGTACATGGACATGCCATCTAGTTATGGGTTGTCTAATAATAGTGGGAATGTGTGTAGGCTTCGAAAGACCCTTTATGGATTGAAGCAATCTCTGCAAGCATGGTTTGGATGGTTCACTGAAGCAATGAAGAAGTATGGATATCATCAAAGTAACTCAGATCATACCCTATTTATCAAACATAAAGATGGTAATATTACTTTGTTGATAATTTATGTTGATGATATAATAGTTACTGGTGATGATGTTGTTCAAATGGTTAAATTACATAAGTACTTAGCCTTAAAGTTTTTGCCAAGCTTGCTCATTCCCTTTTTCTGATTTTGAGTATAACTTCTTATATAATGAGTAGAGGTGGATGTGGTTCGAAAACTACAATTTTTCCGACAAACCTCAAAGCGCTTGAGACAATGCGGTATTGCATAATTTCAAACCGCTGTCTTTCGCAAAGTTGCGGTTAACTATGATTCGGTAGAACTGCAACTCCTGTCGGAGTCTTCAAAAAAAGTGGTATCCATCGATTGACTAAGAGAAAGGGAGAGAGGGGGAGAAATCAACAGAGAAAGAGAATAGGGAGAGAGATGATAGGGAGAGAATGAAGAAAAGAAATCGCAGATTGAAGAGAGAGAAGAAGAAAAGTAGAACAGGTAGAGAGAAAGAATGAGAAAATATATTATATATACTAGCCTCTCCGCAAGTGCTTCCGCGCTTACATGAGGTTTTTTTTTTGTTTTTTTAAATTTAAATTTATTTTAGAATTAAAAAAGATAATGAGTGGTTGTGTAGGATCCATTATCTGAATTTTCTTTTAATTTTAATTTTTTTGATATGAAAAAGTGTGAATTTACCATATTATCCTCATTTAATTAATAATTTCAATTCTTAATCTTTCCACTCAAAACACAGAGAAGGTTCATAGAGAGGGGTGGCGGTGAGAGCAGTAGAGAGGAGCATAGTGAGTGACTGAGACAGAGAGCAGAGAGAGGTCGACGAGATATCAGAGGAGAGGAGAGATAGCTTCGCGTTGGGAGTTCGAGATTGAAGTGAGAAAGCTCTACGCTCTCTGTTGGGGTGTGCGTGATTTCCTAATTAGTGTAGTTGACTAATTCTTGTACAATTAGGACTTTGTTTCCTAGTTTATTTTATTTCCTTCTTAAACCTGTAAAACCCTATGTAAACATAGAAATAGCTTATTATGAAGATGAATAGAAAGTATCAGTTTTACCTAAACATATATTTCTACTTGGTATCAGAGCCACTGATCTGGTGGTTTCTTGTTTATCCCAAACCCTCTAATTGAATTCAAACCTATATTGAGTTCATACTTCCACACCATCAATTTCCGCTGCGATGACAACACCCGAGGCTTCCCTTGTTCTCCCAGATAGTTCTTCGACCTCCGTTGCACAACCTCCAACTTCGTCGGTTCCACAGATTGTCACCATCCAGAATGATAATTTTGCGTTGCCTACTGGAGTTATTCTCAATGAGACCAATTATGCTCTTTGGTCTCAACTCATGGAAATTCGAATTGCTACACGTGGAAAGTTGGGCTATCTTACTGGCTCTATTTTTGTGCCAACCGAATCTGCTCCTACTTTTGATGCGTGGACCACTGAAAATCTACGAGTCAAAGGTTGGTTAATTGATTCTATGTCCCTTGAGTTGATGGGCCGCTTTATTCGTCTTCGCACTGCCAAGGAGATTTGGGCTGCTGTCAAGAAAGTTTTCTATGATGGATCTGACGAATCTCAAGTTTACGAATTGAACAGGAAGGCATTCACCCTCAAACAGAATGGCCAACCTGTTTCCAAATATTATAGCATGCTTCAGAGTCTTTTTCAGGAACTGGATCATCGCGACCCCCCATCTATGGTGTGCGCTGCTGACACTGATACATACAAAAAAAAAAAAAAAAACTCGACCGTCTTCGAGTTCATATTTTTCTTTCTGGATTGGATCCTGAATTTGATCAAGTCCACATTGAAATCCTCCGCAAGGAACCTAAATTGGATCTCGACCAAAGTTTTGCTTATGTTGATGCACAACAACGCGCCAATTTTACTGGTGCTGCTGCCTCTCTTGATGCTACTGTCATAGTGGCTCAATGTTCCAAAGGACAACCTTCATCTCATGGGAGTTCATCCACTCAGGGTGTGAAGGACAAACCAGTTTTCAAGTGCACTCATTGTGGTGGTTCAAAGCACACCCGTGAACATTGTTATGAATTAGTTGGCTTTCCATCTTGGTGGGATCATTCTAAGAATAAAAGAAATGGTCATAAGGCACTCCAAGCCTCTGCTATTCCAGAGACCCCCCTGTAAGTGGCAACAAATCAAATGAACATACTTCTGCATCTGCGTCCATGGCTACATCAGGTACAACTGGTTATGCATTGAATATTTCTTCCACCTCACCTACCAGTAATGTCTGGATTATTGATTCAAGCGCCTCTGATCATATGACATGTGATTTGAATAAAATCACATCTTTGTCTCCATCTTCACAGTCGGTAATATCCAATGCAAATGGTAGTTCCTCTCCTATTGTTGGAGAGGGTTCTTTATCCCTTACAGATTCGTTACAACTGGATTCAATACTTGTTGTGCCGTCATTGGATTTTAATTTGCTATCTGTTGCGCAAATTACTCATGCTCTTTTTTGTACTGTAACGTTTTGGCCAAATTGTTGTATTTTTCAGGACATCCTCACAAGGAAGATAATTGGTTATGGTACTAGAAAGGGCAAGCTGTATTTTCTGGATTTGGCAACAAGTGGTGAGACTCGGATTTCTCAAGCCTTCAAGACTAGTGGAGATTCGATTGAGAAAAATCAGAATTTTATTTGGTTGTGGCATAGACGGTTGGGTCATGCCTCCTTTGGATATCTTAAAAAGTTGTTTCCTTCATGGTTTAGTAAACTTTCAGATTTTAATTTTAAGTGTGATGTTTGTGAACTGGCAAAAAGCCATCGAGTTTCCTTCCTTTGAGTATGAATAAAAGTACGGTGCCTTTTGCAATTGTTCATTCTGATGTTTGGGGTCCTGCTCCAATTTCTACTTCTTCTGGTGCTCGTTGGTTTGTTACCTTTATTGATGATTGCACACGTATGACTTGGATTTCTCTCTTAAAAACCAAGGGGGAGGTGTGTACCACATTTCAACAGTTTTACAAGATGGTAGACACTTAGTTTCATGCAAAAATGAAGATCCTTCGTTCTGATAATGGGGGTGAATTTGTGAATCATGATCTTTGTCAGTTTTTAGAAGCTCATGGAATTGAACATCAACGAACATGTCCATATACTCCTCAGCAAAATGGGGTAGCAGAGCGCAAAAATCGTCATTTGTTAGAAGTGGTTCGAGCTTCATTGTTTGATGCTCAAATGCCTCGTTCTTTTTAGGGAGAAGCAGTGTGTTCTGCTGCGTATCTTATTAATCGGGTTCCCTCTAGTGTCTTGAACTTCCAAACACCATTACAAGCCCTTCGTCAGTTTTGTGCCCTTCATTTCACTCCCAATTTGGAGCCACGAGTTTTTGGATGTGTAACTTTCGTTCATCTTTATACACATCAGCGCAACAAGTTGGAGCCTCGAGCACTCAAGTGCGTGTTTATTGGCTATGCCCAACATCAAAAAGGGTATCGCTGCTATCATCCCCTACTCAGAAGCTCTACATCACTATGGATGTGGTTTTTGGAGAAGAAGAAATGTATTTTTTGGGGGGAGTTCAGGCACTGGCGAGTCCAGATACTGTTGATGATCGGTTCGACCTGGAAGGTTTCGTTACTTTGGAGTCGTTATGTCATCCGACAGTTCAGGATGCACTAACCAACTCGTCAGATACCACTCCAGAAACTATGCACGACAGTCTTGATGACCGGTCACGGTTGGTCTCCTCACCCACAACTCAGTCACCCGGTCAGGGGGAGAAGAATGATGTATTGATGCCCGTTTATGAAGTTTCTGTACCATTTAACCAATTATCTTCTGAGGTGTCTTCTGAACCTGCAACCCAGGTAATATCCCAGAACATTGATGTTGAAGATTTATATTTAACTGATTTGTTTTCAGACGATCCATCTAATGAGATACATCTACAACCATACCAATTACCTGTTCGTAAGAATCGTGGTATCCCAAAGATTCAATATGAAGCAGATCCCAAAGCTAAAGTGAAGTACCCGATTAGCAACCATGTTTCCACTCATAGATTGTCCGCACCACATGCCATGTTGATCAAACAACTAGATTCTTTGTCTACACCAAGCAGTCGTAGAAGAGGCTTTGATGGATCCAAACTGGAAACAAGCGATGAATGATGAGATGCAAGCTCTTCAAAAGAATTCCACATGGAAACTTGTTCCTCTCCGAAGTGGCAAACGAACTGTGGGTTATAGATGGATTTATACCAATTAAGTTGAAGGCAGATGGATAGATTGAACGGTACAAAGCTCGATTGGTGGTAAAAGGGTATACTCAGAGATATGGAGTGGATTATCAGAGGACGGCTCCAGTAGCAAAAATCAATACTGCACGAATCCTGATATCACTTGCTGCAAACTTGGATTGGCCATTACACCAATTTGATGTCAAAAGTACTTTTTTACATGGTGATTTAGAAGAAGAAGTTTATATGGATCCTCCGCCTGGATTGACAGGACCCGACCTAATTTCCACTTTGAAATTCGAGCCAAGTCCTGTGCGTGTTCGGCACCTGGCGAATGTCGGGCACAAATGACCTTTTTGCCCTCTTACTTCAATTTCTCTTTAAAATTTCCTTAGACTTCTGCCGAAAATTCGGCAGAGTCTCCCCTGTATTTTGACCAGTCCCAAAATTCCACCTGTAAACAATCTCAAATATTTCCACCCAACTGCCAGAATAGGATAAACCAAAAGTTGCCAGATTCAAATTTTCCAATAAACTCGATATCAGAGCAATTTTCTAAAGTTCACGGGTTTTCAGGAAAAATTTCTACAACTTTACCTGACTTTGAAGCGTGGAGGTTAAGAGTGGCCCGGTGGTGGATCCTATGCACTTCTACAACCTTGGGGCGAAAAACAAGTTTTAAACTGTGAGTGGACAAAAAGTGAGATTCTTAAAATCCAGCTAAAATATAATTCCCCCATTTTGAAATAACTAGGGATATATATACATCAAAAATTTAACTATATCTCCATATAAAAGATTCTATAAGCATGAATTTGTATACTAATGAAGAAACTTACATAATCGATCTGATATAAAGATATTACTGCCTGGAAGAATCAAAGAACTGGTATACTGAATAAAAATACAAAAAAATACACATGTGCAATTACTGAGAGACCAATATAAAATGGCTGAAAATCATCCTTGAATAAAAGAAAGCTCAAAATCCTTTAAAACTTCGTTCGACTGAATTTACTAAAAAAAAAAATGAGTAAACAATATCTGCAGTAAAAGCTTTAAAATCCTTTAAAACTGCCACCTAATTGTACCCCTGTTATATCCGTCAATTCCCTGGCAGGTCTCGGGCGTCACACAGGCTACCCGAGCCGCAAACTGGCGAAATCAGGGGACTATGATCAGCCTGTCCCGCCGGCAGATTCCTCGGTGACACCAAGTCAACTCGAGTCGCTCTGGCAGGATGCAGGGGACCGTAGTCAGCCTGATCCGCAATCCTGGCAGGTCTCGGGGACATAAAGTCAGCCGAGCCGCAATCCTGGCAGGTCTAGGGACACCAAGTCTGCCGAGCCGCAAATCCTGGCACTCACGGTCCTAGCGTCCCCGCAACTCGTGAGGCAAAGTCAAGTGCACTGATTGAACTATAATCAGACTGGATGTCCGTAGACATCGGTCCGACTCTGGGTAATCACCATAAAGAAAATGGGTACAAGGTGGGTTTAAAATAGATTCCTTTAGAAAATCCGATTAAAACTGAAATCTCAAATTGTGCTGCTGTCTCATCTGATTTCAACCTCAAACTCTGTTTCTATGACTTTTAAATAAGCAGCACATATTTATAAAACTGTTACTATACTGATCAAGTTCAGAACCGTAATAAAACTTACTCAAGATCAAATAAAGAAACTTATTCAAATAAATTCATTTCTAAAAACTTATTTATATAAAATCAATATAAACTCATTTATAAAATTTATTTATATAAAAGCACATCAATCATTCATGAAATCTGTTTTATGAAAGAAGGTCCACTCACAGATGGTCCGAGCTACTTCGATCCCTCGAAGATCTCTTTTATAATTCTGTCGGGCTCCTGGTGCCTGATTATTCCGAAAGATTAAGTTAGTAAACTGCTGAATAAAAAGAATTTCAACTAAACACCCTGCCCCCGACTCCTAGAAATACGCGCACTCGTTTCAGGTTACTCCTATGCCCACCTTAGCTTTTGGACAGTTAAACCGGCTTTAATAGACCCGAACCCTCAATAAGCGGTAAGCTGCCAGTTCGGCCGATCCGGGACCCCGTTGGTCCACGATCTCCGATGGCCGATCTGGGCTCCTCTGAAGGTTTCTTACAGAGAAGGAACCATGTTCTGCGATTTTGGTCCGAAACGGACGGTCGGATTAGCCAAAATCGCGTTATCGCTGAAAATCCAAACCCTAGACCCAGGGTTCGCGATTCCGGAGTATCCGGGACTCCGATTCGCGATCCGTTGAATCCTACGCGATCCTGAAATCACGTAGGCCGACATATCCAAAATTCAGCGCGATCCAACGATTACACGACACTGCACCCACGGATCGCGCGGTATGGAAAATCCGTTCGGGGCTCAAACGGACTCCGAATCGAGATCCGCGAAATCCCACGCGCTCGTGACGCCACGAGGACCTCAAAACTGGCCAGAGCCGTGCCACCACCCTGGGCCCCGCGCCGCCACACGCGCGGGACAGATCGGGTGTCCAAAGCGATTTCGGGTGGCCGAAGAATCTCGGAACCAAGACTCCAAACTCCTACCCTAGGTAAAACACCCCATTTGGAGTCACTTTTGTTCTTGGACCACCCCCAAAAAGTGACCGAAAACAGTAGTTTCGAAGGGCCGAAGTTCGGCCGAATTTTCAAGTTCAAAATCGAACCCCTTAGAGCTAAAATCGATCGAGACCCATATACCCATTAGCTAGAACACGAAAAATAGCTGAGAAACCATACCTTACTCGATCGATTTGGGGGAGAAACGAAGGAGAACTTCGAGCTGGAAGTTTAGGTAGCTTCGAACGAACCTCCGTCGGAAAACACGATTTTCCGGCCAGCTCAGGGCGGCCCCAGGGTTGAGGTCGGTTGGAGAAGGTAGGGGACTCGATGGCGGTTCCAACGCCACCGGTCCCGTGGCCATTGGAGCTCGGAGGCGGCGCCAGCACCTTCTGGAAGTCGGTGGCCCGTTTCGCGCAGAGTCTGGGTTTATATAGATGCAACTTCGAAATATTTACGGTTATGCCACTGAGACTCTTTTAACCATAACTTTTTCGTTACAACTCCGATTCGGGCCCACTCCGTGTCTACGGACTCCTTTCGCCGTGCTCTACGCAATGGCGCAAGCGGAATTCCCAAATTATTTCTCGATCAAAAAGTCAAATTTTCCCCCATTAATAATGCAAGGGCAAAATGGTCTTTTTACTAAAAGATATTTTCCGTACTTTTTAGATATTTTCTTTCTTTTTAGATATTTTGTTTTGGGTTCTTACATGTAACTTGAGTTCCGAATCGAAACACTATGTGTGCAAATTAAAGAAGTCTTTGTATGGTTTGAAACAGTTACCTCGAGCATGGTTTGGGCGGTTGACAAAGTCTATGAGGGCATTTGGATATAAACAAAGTAATTTTGATCATACTTTGTTCTTGAAGCATAAGGAAAATAAAATTACAGCTTTGATAGTATATGTTGATGATATGATCGTAAGAAGTGATGATCCTGATAAAAGAAAAGCATTGCAAGAGTACTTATCTAAGGAGTTTGAGATGAAAGATCTTGGTACACTTAAGTATTTTCTCGGGATAGAAGTATCTAGATCACAGCAAGGTATCTTCTTGTCTCAACGAAAATATGTTATGGATTTATTAACTGAAACAGGGATGTTGGGATGTAAACCAGTTAATACGCATATGGAGGAAAATCACAAGCTTGGTGAGTGTACTAATCATAAACCAACTAACAATGAGCAATACCAGCGCCTAGTTGGGAGGTTAATTTATTTGTCACATACGAGACCGGACATTGCATATGCTGTGAGTGTTGTAAGCCAGTTTATGCACTCTCCAAGTGAAGTTCATAGAGATGCAGTGAATCGCATCTTGAGATATTTGAAATGAACTCCAGGTAAAGGGTTAATGTATTCAAAGCAAGGACATCTTGATGTAATTGGGTATACAGATGCGGATTGGGCTGGGTCCCAAACAGACAGACGATCCACTTCAGGTTACTTTACTTTCGTAGGAGGTAACCTTGTTACTTGGCGTAGTAAGAAACAAAATGTTGTTGCAAGATCAAGTACGGAGGCAGAATATAGAGGTATGGCACATGGTGTTTGTGAGTTGTTACGGATTAAGCATGTTCTAATGGAGTTAGGTTTAAAGCCTAAAAAACCCATGAAATTATATTGCGATAATATTGCGGCCATTAATATTGCTCATAATCCAGTTCAATATGATCAAACTAAACATGTTGAAGTGGATAGGCATTTCATCAAAGAAAGATTAGAAGACAAGACGCTTCAGTTCCCGTTTGTAAAGTCAGAAGATCAGTTGGCAGATATCTTGATGAAAGCAGTCTCAAGCCGAGTATTTCAGGACACGCTGAGCAAGTTGGACCTTGGTGACATTTATGCTCCAACTTGAGGGGGAGTGTTGGCGTGTACGTGAGTTCAGGAAAGTGATTTCCTAATTAGTGTAGTTGACTAATTCTTGTACAATTAGGACTTCGTTTCCTAGTTTATTTTATTTCCTTGTTAAACCTGTAAAACCCTATGTAAACATATAAATAGCTCATTATGGAGATGAATAGAAAGTATCAGTTTTACCTAAACATATAGAAAGTATGTCGCTCTCCTCTTTGTTTAGGTACCATAAATGTTTATTTAAATTAACAGGTTTGATCAACTTGCTTATGACAATTGTCTATAAAATGATGTTGTATGATTCTCGTGTATGAATTTAAAGAAATGTCTCTTTGAATTGAATAAGGGACTTAAAATGTTGCCAAGATGGAGCAGAGCTGTTACTAAGCTCTCAAGGCTGGGTTCACAGCATAACTTGAATCTCAAAAATGAATTGTATGTTATTTCTTGCCAAAGCTATGGCAGGACTGCTGCAGCTGTGGCTCCAGATACAGCTATCATTGTGGAAAAACCTCTCCCTAGTGAGCCAGTGGTACGTTTTTTAGCTACCCATCTGCATTTATGTGTGTAAGGTACTCAGTTGTGTCTGTGTTTGGAAATCGAACTTGCTGATTTAGGTAATAGTTGGTTGTAGTTTAAATTAAGTTTGATGATTTACTTGCTAATGGACATAGATTATCCGGAAATTAAATCATTAGCATGAATCATTCTTGGGATCATGTATTTGTGTGTCTGTGTGTTGTTGGCCTTTGTCAAGCTGAAGCTTCTAGAATTATTTCATTGCTGAGACTTAGTGTACCAATGTTCAACAGGTAAATCTAGACAAACTGTTTTTGTCTAAGCCATGCTCATTGGCTTTGGCCCCGGACTCCCCATTAAGAATTGAAGAGCCACAATATGCGGGATTTAAACATGCAATCCTTAGGCTGATGCTGTTTTATAGCAAACAAAGCACGTCCATTAGAGGGGCAAATGTGTTATATAAGCGAATCATTTCACAAGTTGATAAACCTGTGTTTCCCTCTTTTCGGTTGGGTAGGCCGATTGAAGGAGTTTTTTGGTCCTTCTTCTTTTAAATTGCTTGGGCGTGCCACCACCAAGCCACTAATTGGCTTGAATGGAAAAGGTTGGATTGTTGTGTTCGCGCTTCTGATTTCTAACCAGCCGATTGATCGGCCATGCAAGGAACCTCATCTTGGCCTAGGTTCTTTCACTTCCTCGAGGTCAAGGATGGTTAGGTTTCGTACAGGTATTTTAGTATTTTTGAGATTATTAATGATAACGATGCAAATTAAATTAAAATATGGGATTAAACTTAAAGACGAGAATTGAAGTGCGATAAAGTAATCAAAGCGATAAATAAACTTAAATTAAACGAAGAACGAAATAAGAACGATATAAATGATAAAGGCAATAAAATTAAGCAATTTGAATTAAATTAAGCTTAAAGCAAATTCGATAACAGTTAACAATAAAGCGATAAAATTGAATCTTAAGACAAAGTAATGAAAAATACAAGAAATTAAACTTACACTAACGAAAGTGAAGAACTGATCTAGTCTACTTGCTTGGGAAATAAAAGACCTAGTCTAGGGATAGAAAATTGAAAGACAAAAAGTAGGTTTTTGTGTCTGATGTCAGGGGGCCTATGCTCTTTGTCTGATGTAGTTTATATAGGGGCATTCGTCAGCCCATGGGCTGGCCATTAAATGGCCAAAAGGTCAGCCTCGTTTAGAATCTTTCCTTGTGTGGCTTCCTAAATTCATAGAATTGATTCGAATGAGATCTTTGGATTGCAAATCTGATCAATCGATTCTCTCCTCCTTAGGAACGTTCTAGATTGAAATCAACTCTCTTTGATTGCTTTCCTTGGATGGATCCTGTCACGTGCATGAAAATTTCAGGAGGTTCTGGACCTACTTTTGCAGGTTGGGCTTGAACCTCCGAGGACTTGGCTGAACATATGGTGAGACATCATGGCTTCCGAAGTCCTAGTCTTGATTGAAAATAATACACCAATGTTGGGGAGGCATGAGAGCTCAATGAATTGCGTAAGCTTCTTTGACGTATGACCAACTCGTGATGAGCCCACACAATCTTTGAATTAAGAAAACACTTAATATTCCAATTTTGATAAAACTACATAAATAATAAATAATAATTATATATGTAAACCACGAAACCATTACAAAGCCAAGGACCATTTTTGTCTTCCAAAGTCTTGCCCACCTTTGAATTATCAAGATGACCCACATGAGTCTGACTTGACCACTCTTCCAGCCAAGTCCTTAACTTGTCCCAGCCAACTCCACTATCCAGACAACTTCAAAAGGCCATTAAAAAGTCAAATTTTCCCCCATTAATAATGCAAGGGCAAAATGGTCTTTTTACTAAAAGATATTTTCCGTACTTTTTAGATATTTTCTTTCTTTTTAGATATTTTGTTTTGGGTTCTTACATGTAACTTGAGTTCCGAATCGAAACACTATGTGTGCAAATTAAAGAAGTCTTTGTATGGTTTGAAACAGTTACCTCGAGCATGGTTTGGGCGGTTGACAAAGTCTATGAGGGCATTTGGATATAAACAAAGTAATTTTGATCATACTTTGTTCTTGAAGCATAAGGAAAATAAAATTACAGCTTTGATAGTATATGTTGATGATATGATCGTAAGAAGTGATGATCCTGATAAAAGAAAAGCATTGCAAGAGTACTTATCTAAGGAGTTTGAGATGAAAGATCTTGGTACACTTAAGTATTTTCTCAGGATAGAAGTATCTAGATCACAGCAAGGTATCTTCTTGTCTCAACAAAAATATGTTATGGATTTATTAACTGAAACAGGGATGCTGGGGTGTAAACCAGTTAATATGCCTATGGAGGAAAATCACAAGCTTGGTGAGTGTACTGATCATAAACCAACTAACAAGGAGCAATACTAGCGCCTAGTTGGGAGGTTAATTTATTTATCACATACGAGACCGGACATTGCATATGCTGTGAGTGTTGTAAGCCAGTTTATGCACTCTCCAAGTGAAGTTCATAGAGATGCAGTGAATCGCATCTTGAGATATTTGAAATGAACTCCAGGTAAAGGGTTAATGTATTCAAAGCAAGGACATCTTGATGTAATTGGGTATACAGATGCGGATTGGGCTGGGTCCCAAACAGACAGACGATCCACTTCAGGTTACTTTACTTTCGTAGGAGGTAACCTTGTTACTTGGCGTAGTAAGAAACAAAATGTTGTTGCAAGATCAAGTACGGAGGCAGAATATAGAGGTATGGCACATGGTGTTTGTGAGTTGTTACGGATTAAGCATGTTCTAATGGAGTTAGGTTTAAAGCCTAAAAAACCCATGAAATTATATTGCGATAATATTGCGGCCATTAATATTGCTCATAATCCAGTTCAATATGATCAAACTAAACATGTTGAAGTGGATAGGCATTTCATCAAAGAAAGATTAGAAGACAAGACGCTTCAGTTCCCGTTTGTAAAGTCAGAAGATCAGTTGGCAGATATCTTGATGAAAGCAGTCTCAAGCCGAGTATTTCAGGACACGCTGAGCAAGTTGGACCTTGGTGACATTTATGCTCCAACTTGAGGGGGAGTGTTGGCGTGTACGTGAGTTCAGGAAAGTGATTTCCTAATTAGTGTAGTTGACTAATTCTTGTACAATTAGGACTTCGTTTCCTAGTTTATTTTATTTCCTTGTTAAACCTGTAAAACCCTATGTAAACATATAAATAGCTCATTATGGAGATGAATAGAAAGTATCAGTTTTACCTAAACATATAGAAAGTATGTCGCTCTCCTCTTTGTTTAGGTACCATAAATGTTTATTTAAATTAACAGGTTTGATCAACTTGCTTATGACAATTGTCTATAAAATGATGTTGTATGATTCTCGTGTATGAATTTAAAGAAATGTCTCTTTGAATTGAATAAGGGACTTAAAATGTTGCCAAGATGGAGCAGAGCTGTTACTAAGCTCTCAAGGCTGGGTTCACAGCATAACTTGAATCTCAAAAATGAATTGTATGTTATTTCTTGCCAAAGCTATGGCAGGACTGCTGCAGCTGTGGCTCCAGATACAGCTATCATTGTGGAAAAACCTCTCCCTAGTGAGCCAGTGGTACGTTTTTTAGCTACCCATCTGCATTTATGTGTGTAAGGTACTCAGTTGTGTCTGTGTTTGGAAATCGAACTTGCTGATTTAGGTAATAGTTGGTTGTAGTTTAAATTAAGTTTGATGATTTACTTGCTAATGGACATAGATTATCCGGAAATTAAATCATTAGCATGAATCATTCTTGGGATCATGTATTTGTGTGTCTGTGTGTTGTTGGCCTTTGTCAAGCTGAAGCTTCTAGAATTATTTCATTGCTGAGACTTAGTGTACCAATGTTCAACAGGTACATCTAGACAAACTGTTTTTGTCTAAGCCATGCTCATTGGCTTTGGCCCCGGACTCCCCATTAAGAATTGAAGAGCCACAATATGCGGGATTTAAACATGCAATCCTTAGGCTGATGCTGTTTTATAGCAAACAAAGCACGTCCATTAGAGGGGCAAATGTGTTATATAAGCGAATCATTTCACAAGTTGATAAACCTGTGTTTCCCTCTTTTCGGTTGGGTAGGCCGATTGAAGGAGTTTTTTGGTCCTTCTTCTTTTAAATTGCTTGGGCGTGCCACCACCAAGCCACTAATTGGCTTGAATGGAAAAGGTTGGATTGTTGTGTTCGCGCTTCTGATTTCTAACCAGCCGATTGATCGGCCATGCAAGGAACCTCATCTTGGCCTAGGTTCTTTCACTTCCTCGAGGTCAAGGATGGTTAGGTTTCGTACAGGTATTTTAGTATTTTTGAGATTATTAATGATAACGATGCAAATTAAATTAAAATATGGGATTAAACTTAAAGACGAGAATTGAAGTGCGATAAAGTAATCAAAGCGATAAATAAACTTAAATTAAACGAAGAACGAAATAAGAACGATATAAATGATAAAGGCAATAAAATTAAGCAATTTGAATTAAATTAAGCTTAAAGCAAATTCGATAACAGTTAACAATAAAGCGATAAAATTGAATCTTAAGACAAAGTAATGAAAAATACAAGAAATTAAACTTACACTAACGAAAGTGAAGAACTGATCTAGTCTACTTGCTTGGGAAATAAAAGA
>NC_047652.1:20668826-20669007 GCF_902201215.1 Prunus dulcis
ATAATTATATATGTAAACCACGAAACCATTACAAAGCCAAGGACCATTTTTGTCTTCCAAAGTCTTGCCCACCTTTGAATTATCAAGATGACCCACATGAGTCTGACTTGACCACTCTTCCAGCCAAGTCCTTAACTTGTCCCAGCCAACTCCACTATCCAGACAACTTCAAAAGGCCATT
>NC_047652.1:20671172-20698648 GCF_902201215.1 Prunus dulcis
TTTATTCCGAACACCCAAGTATAACTTTTAATATTAACATCTTTTGGGGTTCGTACTGTGGGTTTGTTCTTTCACGTTCATTCTCATCTATAATGGAATTGCCTCATTCCATTTTGGCCAATAATATTGTCGACATTTAATAATTGAACGTGGTTCCAATCAACACAGCCCATTGATGATTTGAGTAGCTACTCCAAAATCAAAATTTGTCATTCATCAATTCATGATCCCACCATTCTCATGTGCATGCGCATGCATCAATTATAAGCATTTCTTTGCTTTTGGGTACCCAAGCCACTGCAGGGGGCTTTTATTATGTGAGAATGTGGATTATAACCTCCAATGGGGCGTTATGTTATAGTAGGGCGTGGATAATCTCCATTTAGGGAGTTGGAACATTTAGAACCATATATCTGTCATGCTGCAGGCATGCTACAGATTAATATATATACATGTCAATTAATTTCTGGGACTTTAACCCATACAATTTGCAACGCATTAGGCGTGCACAATATCAATATTGACATGTCAAAGGATTGTCCTTTCGGGACTTCAATCCACATCATTTGCTACGCAACAGGCGTGCATCATATTGATCACTGCTATACACATATTCTGTTCTTATGGGACTTTAATTTGTGCAGTGTATTATCAATGTATCCAACTTGCAATTTGTAAAATTTGCATTAATAATTCATGGATACATACAAGCCATTCTTTTGGAACAGACTTATATCCCCATTTGGTTACCTTTCAAGATAAAATATCAAATAAGTATATAAGCATAAAATAACACAAGTATTGCTTACATCCTTAGGTGGGAGAAACTTTTCTCAAGTATCATTCAAGCTTGTATCGGCCCAGTAAATGTAGTGCTTGATGATCTAGTTATATCCTGCAAAAGCAAAATCACAATTCTTTTCTCTGTCAATAACTCTCAGAGTTAGGATCACTTCATGGATTCTTTCTTCAGATGTTCATTCTAAAGAAATAAAATCTCTTATGAACAGAGAGTTACAAAAAGAGAAAAAATGCAAAAAAAAATTGTGATATTGATTGCAAGATAAGGTAAGCAATCAGGGAAGGAAGCTGGTGGGAGCAGACAAGCAGCTCATCAATCAAGGAAGGAAGTCGGTGGGAGCAGAAAACAAGCTCTCAATTCTCCTAGTCTAGAAGGACCTCAGGAGATTAGAGCACAAGGCCGCCTTCACAATTCCCTGATCTTGCAGAAACATGATCAGGGATAGTTTGCTTCCTGAATGGATGATCAGAGATAGTCTTGCTTCTCAGGCATATTAAGTGCTTAATGATAAGAAAAACAAGTAGATATAGCATCATTTTGTATGGGAAAACTGGATGTCTTCTACAAAGAAAATTTCGTTAGTAACACATTTATACACAAATACAATGAATAGGTAGAACCGGTGAATTTCAAATTAACCATGGGAAAATTGCGAGATTCTCGGGATACTTTTGAAAAAGTAGCTCCGTGAAATCCGTAAAGCAAGATCGGCTTTGAAAATAATACTTGAAAACGCCGAAAGTGCCGACAGGCATTATCAGAGGCCGCGTGAAGTTTTGGACTCTTGCGAAAGAAAAAGATAATGTGGGGATTCGAGAAGATATTGGAATCCTGAAAAGTTGCCACATTTTCGTCTATAGATATTGCCTTTGCAAAACTTGATTGAGCAACTGCGTTTCAACTCAACTTTGTTTCAACTCAACTTCCTTCATTTTCTGAAACTTTAGTTTTGTAAGACTTTCTTTGAAACCTTCTTAAAATGGCTTCCTCTTCTTCCTGCCCAAATAATTTCAATTTAAATGATGCTCCCACAACAACCAGTGACGCCAAAGTTTGGCGTCCATCCTTTGTATCCCAAAATCGTCATCTCACAGTTAATGATTCTGTGATGATGAATGATGCTACTGCTGTCACAGTAGCTAGGAATTTCATTATTCCAATGGATGAAATGTTGTTGACAGGGAGGTCTGAGGAAGAGGCTATTGAGGACTCAATGGCTTTTAGCATTCAGAGTGCTGCTTCTGTTTCTAACATGGCTGATCGTTTGCGTGTTAGAGCAAACGAGGTTCAGAAGCTGACAACTGAAAATTATTCTCTTCAAAGAATGCTTCATGAGTCTCAAAAGGAGGTTGAGAAACTCAAAGGAGAGAATAATTCCTTGTTGAAACTGGTGAGTTCGTACTCTGTTGATACACAGAGAAAGCTAGACATGCTGCAGGTCTCAAATGAAAGAATTTTGGGAGACCATGAGAGGCTCATGGCTAGGCTTAAGAAGCGCCGTCCTCTTCCTTCAGAGGCTTCCAGAACATAATGTAATTTTATAGATTTTACAGGGCCTGCACTTTCATTGCAGGTGTAAAAATCTATCTGTTGTATGTTCCTTTCCTTTTATAATAATAATTGCGCACATTCTTAAACTTGCATATGTGGTTTGTACGTCTTTTCAAAATGACGGTCTGGAACCTTGTGCCTTATAGGTTCAAATAACCACATCAAATCTCTCATATTTCCATGCATGTGAGCCCAGAACTTTTGGTCTGGGTTAAACCCAAACTCATAATTTATTAGCCATTTTCAAATGGACATGAAATATGAATTGAATAAAAGCTACGATAATATCTCAATATAGTAGTGAAGAACATTAACTACTATATACCCACAACTTCAAGTTTTAGGATCTCTCATATATTTGGATCCATGGGCTTCCGGCCCAGATGTAACAAAATATGTGGGGAGCCTCAATTCATCATTTGATTTTTATACTGATATTATCCATTTCACGGTGTATTCTTAACAACCGGATTCACAAAATATATTTCTTCCTTGAGGTGTCGATTATAACAAAATCGAACTTTATTAAATTCATCATTCTCTTATGCCAAGAAAATTTGTGGTGTACCACAATTTGCAATAATACCTCAAAGGTTGTCCATTTAACTCTTGGAACTTTAGGTTCTCCACACTTGTTAGATTTTGAACTTCAGGCCAAAATCACATATTCTCATTGTATGGACATTTTTACAATTTTCTATACATATTTCGGGACTTCAAGCCCTTACATAATTGTCCATATTTTGAGGAACTTCTGGCATCTCATTTAATTGTTTATCCATGAGTTTAAGGAACTGCAGGTTCCATTTTGTATATAGTGACGGTTTCCCCAAAATGGTTAATATTTATGCATACGTCACTATTCATGTGAATAGTACTATTCATCAATCATGAATACATACCTATTCATATGTGCAGTACATTTGCCAGTACAGTTATTATTCATGTGTACGGCACTTTTAACCAATACGGTACTGTTACATCATTAAGGAAACCCAGGTCCTTATTCACATGTCAGGGATCAAGGACCCTTAAGTCCGATCACATGTTTACAAATATAGTACCGGAGAGCCTGCCAGCTCTCATATCAATATCATCATCAAGGATCTTCAAGTCCTGATGTAAATGTATGATGAGGATCAAGGAACTTCTGGTCATGATCTGTATACTGTAAAAACTCATCATACAGCACAATTAATCCATAAAATAAATTTACCGTTTAAATAAATTACTTGTATGGACGTTCATCCCGCACCATACTTTAAATGTGCGGTAAAGTAAACGTGCTTGTATGGGCACTAATTCTGCTCCATACATTTAAATAACAGTAAAGGCGTATACGATAAACCCGCACCACCCTTTAAAGTAGGTTAATTTGCTGTAAAGTAAATTCACAAATTAAATTGCTGTATGGACGTTAATGCCGCACCATACTTTAAATAACAGTAAAGGCGTGGACGATAATCCCGCACCACCCTTTAAAGTAGGTTAATTTGCTGTAAAGTAAATTCTCAAATTAAATTGCTGTATGGACGTTAATGCCGCACCATACTTTAAATGACAGTAAAGGAGACAGAGGAATAACCACATAGTGTTGAGTTGAAAAAATTTCAGAAATAAAAGGAGAGACTATCGTGCTGATAACGTGTTATAAAATAACCTGAGATATGTGCGGATATTTTGAGTTGTACGTAAAGTAGATGAGACACAGCATTTAACGAGGTTCGGCTATGCCTACGTCCTCGGAGAGCAGCAACAGTAACTTTTTCACTATAAAATGATATGGCTACAACTTTAGTGTTTACAACATATGTGGCTCACTGAAGTTTCTCTCTAGGAAAATTTCTCTCTGCTTTCTCTTCTCTCTTTTCTTTCCTTTTTTTTTTCTTCTTTTTTTTCTTTCCGTTTCTCTTCTTATTTATAGGCTGAGAAAATCACTATTCATCACTATTCACCCGTGACAGACAAACCCTATCAGCCGCCAAATGAACAGTAATGAACAGTAATGAATAGTAGATCACTATTCACCCGTGACAGACAAACCCTATCAGCCGCCAAATGAACAGTAATGAATAGTAGTGGGCTCCACTTTTACAACAATACTATATATATATATATATATATGTAATCAATTGTTTCAATCATTGAAACTTGCGGCCTGATCAGCAACAGGTTGGCTTTGACCAGCCAACCTTTCAACTCACAGCACAAATATTAATGTGATGCTTGGCTTTTCAATTCAAAACAAATATCAACGTGGAGATTGGCTTTGGCCTTATTGATATCACCCAAAGGTCTGAACCCAGCTGCTGTAGCTTGATAAAAAAAAATATCAGCTCAATAACTTACTTTCCTTTTACTATTCCAGCTTCCATTGAAGGAAACTTACATTCCAACTGATTTTTGGTGGTGAGAATTTTTCATTTTCTTAAACCCTTTGGCTGGTCCCAAGCCAAGCTTGTAGACCTTGTCATTCTATTTATTTATTGTTTGACTATTGTTATTCTAAACAACAATATCTTTTGTTTTGGTTAGGCATTTGGGTTTCCACTTAACTTGGTTTGGCTTGGATTTGGTGACCACATCCAAACAACCTGTCCTTTATGAAGGTCAATGTTTCTCTCTTCTTTCCTCTGTATTTTCTTTTATAATCTTGTGGATATGAGGATAATTGGAAATGTTTTTAAAGCAAGCTTAAATGGTGAGCTAAACTTCTCACAAAATATGCAGTATTCCACTTGGAGAAAACCTTTAAGACAACATTCTCTCTACTTGTACTTCATATGTGGCTTTGCTTACGCCGGTTGAAAGAAGACGGAAAGGAAGGAGTTGAATTTGGGCAATACATATATTAGACTTACAATCACAATATGGAACTTAGAGTATCTAAGGCTGGGGTATGTGATCAGTTCTCTTATGTTAAGCTACATAATCCGCTTTGAACTTAATGCTTACTGACAGTTTAGTTGCTTCTTGTTAATGTCATTTTCAGATAAATCAAATTGGATGACAGGACCCGAACCAAATTCCGCTTTGGAATTCGAGTCGGGGCACAATTGACCTATTTGCCCTTCGAACTGTATTTTGACCTTGACTCCTACCGAAAATTCGGCAGAGTCTCCCCTGTAATTGTTCAAACCCAAAAATTTACACCTGTCAAAACGAGCAATAATATCTACACAACCAACTGTCAGCACTTCAATATACATGCCAATAGTTCCATTCTCACTCTAGGGCAATATATCAGAGCAATTCTAATAGTTTACAAATGAGTTAACCTTTTTTTTTTACAACAACACTTTTTGTAACAAGAAGGCGCGGAAGGCAAGATGGCCCGGTGGTGGATTTCCTGTGCACGCTACAGCCTGGGAGCGCAAAACATTTGAAAATATGAGTGGACAAAAATAGAGTTCTAGAAGAAAATCATTATATGAACATAATAATCCCCCAATGTAGAAAAATAATTATGTAAAGCTGAAGATATAAAATGCATTTGAATTATGCTAAATTCAAAGCATTCACCGATTTCTATACAGATATACAATCACATTTAAAATCAATAAAACTTGCATGAAAGCACTGAAATCAAAACTTGCATAAAAACACTGTAATCTAACTTGCATAAAAGCAATGTACTCAAACCTTGCATAAAAGCACTGCAATCAATTAAAACTACCACTCGGATGTACCCCTGTAATTCCATCAATTCCCCTGGCAGGTCTCGGCGACACACAGTCTATCCGAGCCGCAAACTGGCAGGATTCAGGGGACTATAGTCAGCCTGATCCGCTGGCAGGTCTCGGTGACACAAAGTCAACCCAAGCCGTAAACTGGCAGGATTCAGGGGACCGTAGTCAGTCTGATCTGCAATCCTGGCAGACCTCGGCGACACTAAGTCAAACCCAGCTGCAATCCTGGCAGACCTCGGCGACACCAAGTCAAACCGAGCCGCAATCCTGGCACTCACGGTTCCAGCGTCCCCGAAACTGGTGAGGCAAATGTCAAGTGCACTGACAAAACTGAAAGTAAACTAGATGTCTGTAGACATCGGCATAACTGAGGGTAATAACTGTAGCTGGGTACTCATGGTGGTTTAAAGTAAAATATTTTAGAAAAGTCTGATAAATAACTGTATTTTGGCAAATCTGAAACTAAGCTGCTATTTCATCTGATATAAATCTCAAACTCTGTTTTCTATACTTTTAGCATATTCAACTTAGCAGCACAAAAAAATAAAGATATTTCACTTCATAATTCATGCTAGGAAAAACATATTTAATAAAACTTATTCAAGATCAAATAATGAAATTCATTTATATAAATCATTTATAAAAGAAAAGTCCACTCACTCCTGGTCCGAGCTAACTAGACCTCCTGAAGGTCTCCTCTGCGGGTCTGCCTGGTCCCGGGTGCCTTACTTGACAAATTCGGAGGAGAATTGAAGGAGAACGAGAGGTTTGAAAATCGGACAAAACCGGACGGTTTTTCGTCCGATTCCGGCGACAGGCGAACGGCGAGCGGTGGGGAAGGGTCGGGACGTGACGGCGAGGTCGAGGCGGTCCTGTTGGTACCGGCGCCGTGGCTTTGGGTGGCCGGTGGCGGCGGCTGGAGCGATTGGAAGGGGACGGCTCGCGCGCGGGAGGGAGGAGAGAGAGAGGAGAGAGAAACTGAGGGAGAAGAGAGAGAGAAGAGATAAAAATCTTATTTTTGTCCAAATTACCGTTTTGCCCTTCACGGTATTTTGACCGTATTTTCTTCGTTACAACTCCGATTCGAGTCCACTCCGTGTCTACGGACTCGTTTCGTCGTGCTCTACACAACGGTGTAAGTGGAATTGTCAAATTCCTTCTCGGTCAAAAAGTCAACTTTTTCCCAATAAAATATGGTGAGGGCAAAATCGTCTTTCTTCAAAATAAATTAATAATTAACTCAGAATTTTTGTTTTGGGTTATTACATTGGAGGTCATCAACTGTTTTTAAAAATAATTTTAAGTTATTTGTTTAGTATGGGTCAACAAACACAGGGAATTTTCCATAATGAATCCGTTTCTTAGGTTTTAACTGTTGTGCTTTTGGTATAAGAGATTATGAGAACATGGTTGCTATACTATTTGTAATTTTAGGGGGTGTTATGAAGTTGGTCTATTGACATTTTGGTATTGTTTCTTTCACCTTGTATATATGGGGTTTTTTTTTCATGCACACTAAAACCAAAAAAGATGCTTTGCGTAGTCTGCTCAATTCCCAAAAACATTCATGTATAGCCATGTCCTATTGTCACTATTTTAGGAGCTGCTATGTCCAATTCCGTGTAACATGTTTCACGTTATGCATATTGAAGTTCCCTAATTACTCAGCTCAGACAACATATTAGGTTGTTTTTTATGCAGCATATTATAGCATAGGATTTACAGTTACGCATGCTAATTGATTTACCCTTGAAATCTCAGGTCAACTTATTACTGACTAAATGGATGAAGGATTTGGAGAAGATATTCTATGGGAATATTGTTGCTTATGATGCTGCCGTGCTTCCGGAGGCTAGGCAGGATGAGCTGCAAAATGTGATTTGGAGGTAATCTTTCCCAGGCTTGGTCTATAGTTCCCCCACCCTTAGTAGTATTCTATGTCATTGGATGGTGTTCCCATACTAGCCCCAACATAAATATTCTCAACCATTTGAACATGGAAATATGTATTAACCATCTGTACCTGCTTTGCAGGAATGTCTTTTCTGATGATGGTTCATCACAACCAAATGGTGATGCATCACGAGCAGTCCAGGCACGTTCTCATCCTTGATCTTGTGTTATCTAATTACATTTCACTTTGTGGTTGATACACTGGAGAATGTGTAGTTTTCCAGGTTTGGAATTACTAGAAGTGTTCTTTTCTCGGGGTTGCTAGAACTGTTGCTTTTGTAGCTAAGCCACGACACCTCCACCCTGACTTTGCTACACCGAAGAAAAAGTGAATATATTGGCCGGTGATAAGTTAGTTGCCTGTCCTTGACAGGTATTCATTGCTTGTTCTTTCTGTTTCCTGTTGGGAATTTGGTATTTGTGATAATTTAATGATTTCCTATCAAGTTCAAGATTGCACATAAACTTCCAATCTCTTCACCAGATATATAATGCCTACAAGTTCAGTCTGACAACGGTGTGCAATTTGATTATTGTGCAGATAAAGAAGCTATGTTTCCCTGGTAATTTCATGTTTACTTCATTGAAGGGCGAGAAACCAAAATCCGAGGCATCCATATAAGAATCAATTTAGTCATGTGCGAGTTTCCATGAAGAAAATTAGAAAATTTTCATTCTACAACAAATCATAAAGACTTGTAGAACACGACCACAATAAAACCTTTGTATAATTATCAAAAGCAGCTCCGTTATTTTTTCAATTATTTATAAAATTAATTTCGCCTTGAGAATTTGCAGACCAATTGCTAGTCTTGATGTAATTATGCGTTGGTTGTGAATTACCAATTATCAAGGTATTTGGTCGTTCGTTCCATTTAGATGGGGTATGTCGCTCTTTTTTTCATTATCCTTGAAAATGCTTTTGCTTTGTTATGTTAGTTCTTGCACTCTGAATTTGTTCAGTATTCTTTCCCATCATATAAATTGCATTCTTTTCCACATAGTACATGCATCAGATCAGATGAAGCAACTAAGCAAATTATCATATTTATATAGACTAAAAGCGAAAGCTGGCTCAGTTTCCGCGAGTGGGGATTAGTCGAGGTGCGTGTAAGCTGGCCCAGACACCTCATGGTACTTACCAAAAAAGAGAAGAGAAAAGTGACAAAAAAGAAACATTAGTTATCAGCTTCAAATGGATGCTATAATTCAGAGGATTGCAAGCTTTTATTTAAAACAAATAGACCCATCCGATCATTGCAATGAGGAATTATATTGAGAAGCTTCCCCTCAGAGGACAAGGCGACTCGGCCTTGTTTGTATTGGGTTTGTGCCTAGTTACTTATGTCACAGGCTTGTGGACTTGGATCTTCTTGGGGCCTTATGGCGAGGAGGTGCGTCCAATTTTTCTTCCTCAATTTCCTGCGTAGGTAAAGGGAATGTCAATATCCCAATGGCAATAGGAAGGAAGTCAACGAAAAAGAGTTGATTTGTCTATACTTGCAGACCGACGGTGGGTCCTACACTCCCACAACATCTGAAGGTCGTCCTATAAGTATACGTGCAGCCATGCATCTTCCCTCCATCTCTCCAAGCAAGCTCTTCTCTTCTCTCTTGTTTTTTCTTCTTTAAATCATTGATTACAGAAGTTGAATTTGAAGCTATCATTTTAAGACGATGTTCATTACTTATGCTATCAGGAAGCCTTTGACTTAAGGGCATTGTGCTTTTCGTCCTTGTACCAGCTTCATAATGTTTATTTGGAATTCTGAATCATGTGTTTCACATATTGTGCAGGGCCCCGGGTGACCAAGGGAAATTAGCAACAGTTTACAAATCCGAAAAGAGGAATGAGATGGAGAAAGAGGGATACAGAATTCTTGGCAACTCTGGAGACCAGTGGAGTGACATACTAGGTACCTCAATCTCGATGTCCATCCGCTCATTCAAGCTTCCGAATCCAATGTATTATATTCCATGATAGTGCAAGCATCTTCATTGAAGGGGAATTAAATAAGAAATAAAGAAAATGATTATAGAGATTTAAGTAATTAAGCAACAATTTGAAGGGGAATTTAGTAATGTAAGTACTTATAATGAATAATAAAATAATCAATAACATTAAATGGATTAAATAGGAAATAAATTAAATTAAATTAAGTAATTAATAAATAATATAAAAACAATAAGTAATTATGTTAATTTCTATTGTGAGAAACAGCTCGCAGGAGTTATAAATACAAAATTCCAGTAATAATCACAAAGTGATCACTAGCATGGTGGTTAAGTGGCTCCAGAACTTGGAAGGGGGAGGGTTCGAACCCCTTTGTGCGTGAGTTTAAGTGAATTATTTCATTTTTGAAAGTTCATATCATGATAATATCGATAATATTGCGATATATTGACTATCGCGATATATTGACTCATGCTCAATTGAAAGATTGGCCACTCAAGCAATTCTATGTGAAGAATGCCTTTCTGCATGGAGATCTAGAAAAAGAAGTGTACATGGACATGCCACCTAGTTATGGGTTGTCTAATAATAATGGGAATGTGTGTGGGCTTCGAAATGCCCTTTATGGATTGAAGCAGTCTCCGTGAGCATGGTTTGGACGGTTCACTAAAGCAATGAAGAAGTATGGATATCATTAAGGTAACTCAGATCATATCCTATTTATCAAATGTAGAGATGGTAAGATTACTTTGCTAATAATCTATGTCGACGATATGGTAGTTACTGGTGATGATGTTGTTGAATGGTTAAATTACAGAAGTAATTAGCCTTAGAGTTTGAGATGAAGGACTTGAGGCCTTTGAAGTATTTGCAGAATCATCACCTAACAATCTATTCTCTGCTACTAGTATTTGTTTATCTCAAACGAAGTATGTTCTAGACTTGTTGACAGAAACTAGTATGTTAGTATGTGCACAGTCGAAACCCTTATTGTGCAGAATCATCACCTAACAATCTATCTTGATCAAGAGCCAACTAGCAAGGAGAGATATTAGAGGTTAGTAGGAAGAATAATTTATCTTTTGCACACTAGACCATATATCGCATATGCAGTTAGTGTTGTTAGCCAGTTCATGCATTCTGCTAGTGAGGATCACTTAGCAGCAATTATGAGGATTTTGAGTTATTTGAAGAAAGCTCCAGGCTGAGGCTTGATATTCAAAAAATTGGGACATTTGGATGTCAAGAATTCAACAGATGGAGATTGGGCATACAATATAACACATAGAAGTTCTACATCATGTTACTTCACTTTCATTGGGGGTATTTTGGTTACATGGCGAAGTAAGAAGCAGAATGTAGTGGCTCGATCTTCAGCTGAGGCAGAATACAGGGGCATAGCACAAGGAGTTTGTGAGCTTCTTTGGCTAAGGATAATCCTATCTGAAATTGATTTTCCACCAAAGAAAGTCATGGAGCTTTACTGTGACAACCAATCTGTGAGAGAGATAGCAAATAATCTAGTCAGAAGAAATGCTGAAGTGAATAGGCATTATATCAAGGAGAGGCTGGTAGACAAGCAAATCGATATGCCATTTGTAAAGTGAGAAGAATAGTTGGTAGATATCTTAACGCATGCGGTGTCGGTAAAGGTTTTTCATGACTCACTTGACAAGTTAGGTATATGAGATATCAACGCACCAACTTGAGGGAGAGTGTTGGCTTGAGCCATAATTCAGGGATCAAGGATTAAAAGATCGGCCGTGCAGATAATATCGGGCCTCCAATTTATGAATATTTCGGGGGATATATCGTTATCGTTTTAGGTATCATGAAAAAATCAACAAAAATGACAGATATAGGCATTGAAACACATAATTTTGGTGTAAAAGATGTTATCTACATTATCAATGAATGTATTGAACAAGTAAAACTCTAAATTTACTAATAATAAGATATACATATGATGAAATATAAGTGGTATGTAATGCGCGTTAATGAAAAGTTTGAAAATAAAATGTTGATTAGAATGAATAAACCATGCATAAATCCATAGTTTGTTTAAGCATTGCATTACAATCTAGATAAGTGTCTATCTATATAAATGAAGAGCTCCTATGAGGTTCAAACAATGAGGAACAACCATCTAGATTCATACAATAGTCATACCAAGTCATGTAACTCGAGCAGTTTGTAAGCCATGTTTGAACATGGTGCACATAGGTCTTTCTTGAGCTCCTTACTGTCCATAATATGTTTCATCATCTTGAGCTCCATAACTAGTTCCACAATAATCAGACATGACATAACCATAGCCATCATAAGATTCATTTAAGTTATTACTAGGTCTAGCTCATAGATCCAAAACTGATCGCCATGTCCTCTTCAGATGGATTGGAGGTATGTGGGCAGTGGACTGTGCATAGATTCTTCATATTAAGAAATTATAGGGTTTTGAGTAAGGATTAGCTATTTTTGGGTTTCAATTTGCTTCAATTGCCTTCAGAACATCTGAATTTTTTTTGGGGTTATGTTATGGGTATCGGGAAATATCGGCGATATCAGCAAAATATCTGGGATATCGCACTTATCAGGGATATATCATAGATACAGGGAAAGATATAGCCTTACTCCCCCAGTATCGATGTCGACAATTAAAAATACCGATATATCGGTGTATCGGCCGATATTTCAATCCTTACTTGTAATTAGCCAATTACTTTTCCTTGTAGAAAAAGTCAATTTGTATTTGTATATATATCCTCCTCTTGGAGAATTATAATATTCGTTCACAATTATTTAATCCTTTTGTGTTTAGTTTGAGTGATATTGCATTTTCCAATGTGTAGGTTTTTCATTTTATAACTTACCAGTAAGATATAACCATTTCACTCTATAAGTTACTGATAAGATATTGGCTTTTCACTCTATAACTTACCGGTAAGAAATAGGCATTTCAGTTTACCATCAAAACTGAAATCTTGGTGGAGGCTCTGCACGTCATCTCAGTTTACAGTCTAAACTGTCTATTCATTTATGACAAAAATAGTTAGCAATTATTATACTTTTGATCATTTACTAAATTTGGATCTCCCTACAGTATTTGTTCGTTGCTCGGATGATTTGTACTAGATTTGTTGTGATATTCCCTTTGGGGTTGAGAATTTGTTTTACAAGAAGCCAAGCCATTGGAGAATTTCTTTTTTCCTGTTTTGGGGAAATTATTTTGGTGAGTATGTTACAGTGTTGTGATCTAAAAGCCAATATCATTTGGGTACACGTATTATTGGGAAGCCACTTGAAGGTTCCAATTTAGAAAAGTTCTAAGCATATAACTCACTTGACCAGCTCAAAAATCATCTCCAAAATAATCCTCTTTCTTCTTCTTCTTCTTCTTACAAATTTGACCAAAAAAAATATATTTAACTAGGGAACATTCACTTGGAGATGTCATGATCAGTTTGAGGGTACTAAGGGGTAAGATTGGAATTAAAAAGTTAGAGCAGAGTAACCTAAAGAAACTTCTATAACACTCAATGCCCAGGTGACCAATCAAAGGAGAAAAAAAAAAAAAAAAAAAAAAAACCAATCACACAATCACTATTTATGTACAACCAAGGCCATATGTGGAACTTCCTATAAAGCTAGATCAAACAACTTCTTTGTTCTCATCAGTTCACTGTGGTGCTTTATATAAAGCTTATAACTTCGGAAATACACAACATAAACGGTTTGGAAAAGGAAAGAAAGAAAAGAAAAACTAGAGAGGGAAATTATCATTATTAGCTAAACTAGCAAGACGCTATAGTGATCTTAGAGCAATGAGGCCTTCAGCAAACTCCACTGCTGCGGCTGCTTGCCAGGATGCCGTGCTCAGAAACTGGAAGTCTCCAATACCATACCTCTTCGGTGGCCTGGCCCTCATGTTGGGACTCGTCGCGGTTGCACTGCTGATTCTTGCTTGCTCCTTCCACAAAACGCCGTCGTCCAACAGCTCAACAAGCAGTGATGCAGATCAAGATCAGAAACCAACTAGGCCAGTGGACATAGAGGCTGCAGATTCTGAGCCCAAGATTGTTGTCATAATGGCTGGAGAGAAAACAGCAACATACTTGGCCAAGCCAATGTGTTCCAATACTCACCAAACTGATCAAAATGTTTGAAATCTCTGCTTCAAAATGCCTTTCTTTTTGTTTTGTTTTCTATCTCGGTTTCTTGCAATCCTATTTGTTAGTCTCTCTCTCTCTCTTAGTACATGCTTGTTAGCTGTTGCGGGAATATGGGTATATGTTAAATCATAAGAACTTGTTATACAATTCATTTTCTTCTCTTTTCAATCTGTTCTTCTGTGAGGATCTATCTATAGCAAGCTAGTTTACAATCCGGTTCTCAACTTGTTAGGCTTCAAAGTTTAGGACATTGGCCTTGATTCGAAATTAATAAACATTTATTTTTCCTGCTGGGTTATTTTCTTTTTCTTTTTTCCTGCTTTGTGATGATGGTGCTGTAATATTTAAGCCAAGCAAACTTGAACTTGGGCAAATCTTGGGTTGAAGGTTTCCGTAGAGAAAAGTTCAACAATATACCACGTGGGATCACGTGAGATGGTATTTATTTCATATTTTGCAGCTATGATAAGAATCACTTGCTAGTTTGCGACTGCTTCTCTAAGATGCACTTCTACTCATAAGTGTTTTTATTATAAAGATGCTGAAATTTTCATAAAAAATGAAAGTGCGTCCTTGAAAAATACTTGGGAGTGCTTCCTGAAGAAGTGCATGGCAGGTACTTCTCCAGAAAGCACTTCTATGACCCAAAAGCACTTCTAGACTTTTCAACCAAACACTGTAAAAAGTACTTTTAGTTGTCAGAAAGCGCTTTTAGCCTTTTCAAAAGCACTCCCAAATAAGATTAATATTAGGTTCTTAATTATTTTTACCTTCAGGTTCAACAATTTAAATCTCAATTTTGCAAGCTTTTCCCCAAAACAGCTTTTTGCCGCTGAATTCCAACTACCATCACTTGAACGAAGGGATAAATATGAAGAGGATTAATGTTAATTACAAGGTGGTATGTATTATTATATCCATCACTAAGCTGACTTAATTAGAAGAAGTTGGACCCCCTCCAGTCTGCGCAAGAGTCTTCCACCAATCCCATAATTACCAACTGCGGTCTTTTAATACGCTACTTTACCACATCTTAAGCCAACTATGTTTGACAGAAATGCAAAAGCCGAAGAACGTAACCAATGGATTTAGATTAAACAGAGAAGTGGCTTCTCGGAGATGTATTTTTAGAGTGCACATTTTCTTGGATATGACACAAATTAGTATAAAAGGAACTCAATTTCCATTTTGGACGTCATTAAGTCTAGAGGTGTGGACACATGAAATGATGAGTTCCACTGGGTTTTATATTTATATATTTTCACATTTTCTCTGAAGTTTCTTAGGAAAGTGTTATAGAAGTTGACCAAATCCATATCAAAATCTTATTTTCTTGATGGGAATAGTTTAAATCTTTTTTTATACAAGCACTACTGAAGGAGAGACGATTCGAACACCGAAACTCGAGTGTGGAGATAATTATTTTTAACTACTTAAGCTATAAGCCCTATACTAATAGTTTATATAAATTAGTTTGTTATCAATTATACTTTCTTGATGGGAATTTATAATTACCTTAATGCCGGGGGCACAAGGTCAAAACCACCTCAACCATGATAGATAAACATGAAAACCAATTTATATAAACTAATTTGTTTAATAATTATTAATGGGAGTTTGGCAGAATGCATGGAGTCATAGACCATGGTATTGGATTAGGTGAAAGAGAAGTGGCGTCTCGGAGATGTATTTTGCCTACTGTTACTAATGGAAGACCTAGAAATTTAGATCCATACATGCAATATTAATAGTAAAAGCAAGAAAAAAAAAGGTGGTGGTTTTCTTAGTATATATTAGAATCTTGGATATGGCAAATTAGTCTTAAAGGAAGTGCATTTCCACATCATCTTCTTCTTTAGTGGGAAACACTGGACATCATGTATGAATATGCTAATTTTCCACTAGGTTTTTTGTATTATTTATTTATGTTAGAATATATTTTGAAATTATCATGTGAAATTAATTTGCATATTCATAATCGTACATGCACACATGAACAACTTCGCTAGTGCATATATCATCCTAATTCCCTTATTCTTTAGCTAAGAATTGATGCCTCAAACCTATGATGTACTACTGCCTGCCACTACTTGAAGTGTCGACACTAACTAGAAAAAGAAAATTGTTTCTAGACTGTAGGGTTGATGTCTGTGGATGCAAATATGCGAGGGCTTGAAAACGTACGCATGTAGGGTTTACAATACTATACATGTGAATGTTATGAACGAAATCAAATTGGATATCTTTTAAAGTTGAAAAAACAAAAACATGGGGATTTTCTTTTCACCCTCATCTGTTTGAAGTTGGCTAAACAAAACTGATGGGAGGTTGAAAAGTTTTCAAAAAAGTTGGTTCTCCATTTCAACAATTCTTTTTCATTTGTGGGACATCATTATATATGCTGTGTTAGTGTTTACATCAACATTTCGTGCTTAGATTTTTATATAGAAAAAGGAAACTTTTTTGGATGTCACTGAGATATTAAAGGGAAGATGTCAACATGCATATAGCTGGAAGGATTGTGTTGTTTGACGTCTATGTCTAGAGGCCTTGATTTCATGGGAACATGTTCACCTCAAGAAGCTGATTGAAGCTGCTAACCACTTGTAATAACCTAGACCACACAATTTCTTCATGCCTATCCATATTTAATTATCTGAAAAAAGTTGTACGCAAAGGTCTTTTTAACAATAAAGTTTCATTGATCAAAGAAACCCTAAAAACACAGATTGCACAAACAAATCTAATTGCCTCCTTTCCTTTTTGCGTCGTTTTTTGTATAATTAATTTGCAAATCTCTTTTAGATCATGAGGTTCTGTTTACTTTTAAAGAAGAGTAGGTATGTGATTCGAATTCTAGCCTCGAGTGCGTGGATACATGCTCACTAGCTACCCAGTGAACCTGCCCTACAAGCCCTACAAGCCAGAAGCATGAGATCCTCATTTGATAAACAAAAAGAATGATCAAAATTGCATTCAAAGTGTCGGCATGCGTTGGAGTAGATCGACACATAGCTTGCTTGGAAACCCAATTAGTAAAAGTGAATGTTCATAATTATTATGAAATAGTAGAATAAGAATGTGGAGTTGAGGGTCCAAACTATTTTCTTTTTTCTTGCCCTTTCTGGTTCGTTGAACGACAGCACATGGCTTTGCACTTAGCTTTGGTGTGCTGTGCTGGGAGGGTGAAATGCTTTGGTGGGCTGCTTCCAATCCAAATATTGGAGGGGCCGCTATTCAAATATACAGAGCATATTTTAGTGATGCAAGATATACAATATTGCACTAAATGTAAACAGTTATTTTCTCATCCGGATGTTGTGCAGATGTCATTGTAAACATAAAGAAAAGTAGAGAAAAATAATAAAAAAATACATAACATTCGCACGATAATAACATCTGAACATCCATATACATATATATATATATATATATATATATATTAGTTGTTCAATCTTTAACGTACACATTAAGTGAAAATTAATCGTCCTTTTCAAACTGAACTATTTAAGGTACGAATTGGTAGGCTAGCTTGTACGTGGATCACCAAGGACCGCATAAAAACAAAACTTCCTTACAGATGCCTGATTAACTAAAGCTAAGATTTAATTAAAGCTAAGATTGGGGAATGAGTCAGATATGGTGACCCATTAAGCAATCCACTCCACTAGAAAATAAATAATTAAATTAAAAGAGATAAAAAAAAAAAAAGGAAAACCAAGAGAACAAATAGATGAAGAAAAATAGCAAGCAGAAAAAGAGTAGAGTAACTTTGGGACCCTATGTTCCCTCTTCTAAATCTTTCCCTTTCCCCGTGGACCCTGGCAAAGGAAAAAATTGCCAAGTTTGGCTTAGGTCACAATTCTACTAACTAATTGATGATGCGTTTTCATATGAGGGAGAAGAAGATTAAAATAAATAAATAAATAAGCAATTATAACATTTATCATCTCAAAAATCGAAACCATAGCACTTGTTTTCAGGACATTATAGCTGCAGCCTGCAGGCATTTTTGGACCACCTTATCACAATTTTTTTGAGCTAAAACCTCAAAAATTCTTTAACTCTGCCCCTTTGTTTCAGTTACCAACGTATAAAAAGAAAAGTGCATATTATTAATTACAAAGAGAATATAATAACCTGCAAAGGATCCACTAGTGTAGCGGTTTGGAGCAACTGCTCCCTCAGGCAAGGTCTTGAGTTCGAGTTATCTTAGCATCCGTGTAGTATATGTGAGTTTAATATATTATCACCACTCTCAATAGAAAAAGTCCTAAGAAAAATAGAATAGAACATAGCTAGCATATCTTCCCATTTTGTGGAAGACATTGGTTAAGAATTCCAATACATATGAAGACTCATTTTTCCATTTATATCTTTTCATATAAGTGTTTCTCCTTTTCCTTATATATACAAGACCTAGACCTTATATATACAAGACCTAGACGGCATCTAGCTACTTCTGATAATTAGAAATTAATCGAAATGAGCATTATACATATTTACAGAAGAAGGTAAACAAATATTAAGAGACCAACTTTTGAAACAATCTCTATTATGGGAAATGGGAACAATTTTGTGATCAAACGGAATTTGACTAAGTGGTTCCTACAAATTTATTAGGACCCAAAAAGTCTTAACTACTTTGAAGGGAAATTTTGACAAACCTCAACAAGCTCATTTTCTTTGTTGGTTGACATCTTTTTTCCACCACATGATGAGTTTTCTGACAATTACCAATGACTTGAAATCTACCCTTTTTGAGTTTTGATCGATATCTCATAGTACCTACTTTCTTGAGAGCTCTATAAGGCAAAACAGACCCTTAACAAACCCATGCCATTGCCCCAATTAGTACAAATATTTTCTTCTACCAAATGATTGATGAGGCACAAAGAAAAAGAAGAGAACAATTCGAAAGCATATTCCTTTGGTCTTTTTAGGAAATTGGCATAAATTAAATTACCCTTATTTTTAGTGCCCCAAAAACCCAAAAGTTCATGTTTATTAATATTTTTCTAAGAGCAAATGGCATGCACTTTTTTAACACCCAAATCACTTTTGGCACCATCAAAGTACTAGTACTTGAGCATCTGAGAAGGCACCAAGAAGCTAAAATCTTCCTCTTAAACCCATAGGGGCAATATAGTCATTGAAAAGTTGAACCACCATACCTCTTTATAAATTGTTGAGGCACCAACCTCATTTCTTCACACTAAACAAAAGAAAGAAAGAAAAAAAGCAAATTACCAAATAAGAAGAGAGAAAATGAGTTCTGCAAGTTCAACCACAAGCCCCATTTCATCACCAGCCAGAATCCACCACCTATGGAAATCTCCATTGCCTTACCTCTTTGGCAGCTTAGGCCTAATGCTGGTTGTGATTTCTGTTGCACTGGTCATCCTTTTTTGTTCATACCGCAAACCGTCTTTGAGTGAAGATGAAGAGGAAGAGAAGCCGGCAAAACCCTTGAACGCAGTGCTCGATGATGAGAGAAAGATTGCAATTGTCATAATGGCAGGGGAAGACATGCCCACCCACTTAGCTACAGAGATCATCATCACTTCACCAACTTGCTACTGTTCTTGCTCTTCTGAGACTGATCAGAAAGCCTAAGGGATCATCTAGCAGCTAGAACTAGAAAAAATTAAAAAGTTTTGGTCTACCCCTTACTTTGATTTGATCTTTCTTTCAATTTTTTGTTTTTTTAGTTTCGTTAGTGTTGTCGGGAATATGTAAATTATGAGAGTTTTTCTCAGCAAATCGTTATAACCAAGGAGCTCTTTATATTAACATGTATGCTATTGTTTTTAGCATAACTTGGTTCTGATATATTAACCAAGGAGCATAGTTTTTTTCCTTCTTTTAATTGAGGGAGCACAGAAACCTTGTTTTGTCTAATGAGAGTATTCAACCATTTGAAAAGCTACACGTTATCCCAACAGATTTTATATAAAAATTGTGTAAACAAAAAAAAGGACCATTAGAAACTTTTCTAAAGAAAAATAGAATCTAATATGAATAATGCTACTCTTACCACATTTGTATACCATATTCTTATATCACCTTATGTGACAGATAAGGTGGACAACCACATCAATTAAATTAATTTAACATTTTCTTTTCTTTTATGATTTATTGACACTTTTTAATTGATGTGATTGTCCACTTTATCTGCCACATAAGATGGTATGAGAATGTGGTAAGAGTAGCATTACTCATCTAATATTGATTTTGTATATGTGGAGATTATATGCTTGTCTCAAGATAATCTAATTGTATATAAACGGTTATGTGGAGATTTATTTATTCATGAAGGTTCAACATTGTCCTGATAATATATTAACTATAACCATCTTCAAGGGTGACAACATCATGTCCGTCCCAATTGAACCATCGGCTCTAATACCACTTATTGAGATCTACACTTACTAAATCTCATACATATTAATAAAGATATTGTTCCCAACTTAACTATTGTATAAATAAATTTTTAAGTGCTTAATCTCATTGAAAAGCTTTGTAACCTATTTTTTTTCCGAGCACATAATGATTTGATTTTTACTTAGAATTCCTGAACTTGGACGAAAAGAGGAGCAAAGTTCATGAACTAAAGCACTCTAATTGAGATTGGGCAGAGAAACCTTGTTTTGTCTAATGAGTATTCAACCATTTGAAAAGCTACACGTTATCCCAACAGATTTTATATATAAAATTGTGTGAACAAAAAGAGGACCATTAGAAACTTTTTCTAAAGAAAAATAGAATCTAATATTGGTTTTGTATGTGTGGAGATTATGTGTTTGTCTTAAGATAATTCAATTGTATAAATTAATGGTTATGTGGAGATTTATTTATTTTTAAAGGTTTAATATTGTCCTGATAATATGTTAAATATAATCATCTTCAAGGGGTGATAATATCATATGTGTCCTAACTGAATCATCAGCTCTAATAAAATTTATTGAGATCTACACAGACTAATAAATCTCATACATGTTAATAAAGATATTGTTCCTAACTTAACTATTGTATAAATTTTCAAATGCATATAATCTCATTGAAAAGCTTTGTAACCTTTTTTTTTTTTTTTTTCCTAGCACATAATGATTTGATTTTTACTTAGAATTCCTGAACTTGGACGAAAAGAGGCGCAAAGTTAATGAACTAGAGCATTCTTTTAATTGAGATTGAGCAGAGAAACCTTGTTTTGTCTAATGAATATTCAACCATTTGAAAAGCTACACGTTATCCCAACAGATTATATATATAAAATTGCGTGAACAAAAAAGGACCATTAGAAACTTTTCTGAAAAAAAATAAAATCTAATATTGGTTTTGTATGTGTGGAGATTATATGTTTGTCTCAAGATAATTCAATTGTATAAACGGTTATGTGGAGATTTATTTATTTATGAAGGTTCAATATTGTCCTGATAATATTTTAACTATATATAACCATTTTCGGGGGTGATAACATCATGGGCGTCCCAACTGAACCATCGGCTCTAATATCACTTATTGAGATCTACACTTGTTAAATCTCATACATGTTAATAAAAATATTGTTCTTGACTTAACTATTGTATAAATTTTCTAGTGCATATAATCTCATTGAAAAGCTTTGTAACCTTCTTTTTTTTTCCTAGCACGTAATTATTTGATTTTTACTTAGAATTCCTGAACTTGGACGAAAAGAGGAGCAAAGTTCATGATCTAGATCCTTCTTTTAATTGAGATTGAGCAGAGAGACCTTGCTTTGTCTAATGAGTATTTAACAATTTGAAAAGCTACACGATATCCCAACAGATTTTATATATAAAATTGTGTGAACAAAAAAAGGACCATTATAAACTTTTCTAAAGGAAATTAGAATCTAATATTGGTTTTGTATGTACGGAGATTATATGTTTGTTTTAAGATAATTCAATTGTATAAGCGGTTATGTGGAGATTTATTTATTTTTGAAGGTTCAAATTGTCTTAATAATATGTTAAATATAACCATCTTCAAGGGATGATAACATCATATGTGTCCCAACTGAACCGTCGGCTCTAATACCACTTATAGAGATCTACACAAATTAATAAATTTCATACATTTTAATAAAGATATTGTTCCCAACTTAACTATTGTATAAATACATTGAAAAGCTTTGTAATCTTTTTTTTTCCTAGCACATAATGATTTGATTTTTTACCTAGAATTCCTGAACTTGGACGAAAAGAGGAGCAAAGTTCACGAACTAGATCATTCTTTTATTAGAAAATCCAAGGAATTAAAAGGCTGATCAAAAGAGCCAAAACTAGATGTGATATTGGGAGGTGCAGGTTTGTCGATGATCCTCCTCATCTTGGTCCTATTGCCAATCCAAGTCATACATAATGCCATTGGATAACAGAGCATCTGGGCATGTGAGGAGCTTCCCCTTTCTGCTGTTTCCAAACAGTCTTTCATCAACCACTGGCCATGAGGCTATGAGCCTACGAGCCTATAAAAAAGAATAAAAAACAAACCATGACATTGCTTTGCACTAAAAAGTTGTTTTTTGTTGCTGAATAAATTTTTATTTTCAGTGGGCAGACGCGGCGGCTTGGAAAATATACAGTGGGATAAAATGATGGCTTCCACTGGCAATAATGGGGGACTTTAATTTGTGAGGCTTATTTTTCAACTACCCTTATTATAATTATATATATATATATGGATATATTCTAAGGATATTCCAGGTCAAAAACTAGGGCTTTTATTTTTTAGGGTTTAAAATGTGAAACACTGTGGCATGGACAACTCTTTGGTCATATCAAATCCAGGCATGGTGTAGATTGTACCTTTCGCAACAGAAGCTTTTGTTTGCGGCTAGGTACGTAGATTGATCATCTTTGCATCACCTTATCTGATCAATTATTTTTCTGTGCAGATTGCAGAACAAACTAATGGTAGGCAAATGCACCAATTGGAATGATCTGAGGGGGCCTCACCTCAAAAGGAATGGCTAAGCACCACCAAAAAAAAGTGGTAACAGTCACCATTTTGTTACTAATTTTGGTGACTGTTGTGGAGGTTACTAAAGGCTTTAGTCACATTTTTTGACTTTTTTGATGACTAAAAAGGCTTTTAGTCACCTTTTTTGCTTTTTTTAATGACTAAAGTCTTTAGTAACCCCCACAACAATCATCAAAATTGGTAATAAAATGGTAATATTGCCACTTTTTTTTGTAGTGAGGTCTCTCTCTCCCGATACAATTATAAAAGTATGAAATAACTTCATATATATATATATAGTATATAGAAAGAAATAATCAAAGAATCTTGTCTTTCTAAAAAGTTTTCAACTCCAATCATTTTCTATTTATTAATTTCCAAAAGAACATATTTCAGAAATGTATCATGAATTATTTTATTTTTGTGTTAGGTAACATTATATTAATTATAAATATCAGATTATTATACAATATTTAGAGGCAATTATTTTTTTATCTGAAAATATTTGAAAATATATATTGTATATTCAATTTCTTTTTAAAAAATAAAAGGAAAATTTGCATAAATACCACATGAACTTTAAAGCATGTGTACGTTACCACCTGGATTTTTAATTTTAACTATTAACCACCTAAATTTTGTAAAATGTTACAATTAACCACCTATGTCTAACTTTGTTTTTAATTTTCGTTTAGTCAATTCGTATGTGATATTTTGTGAAAGGAAATTTCGTCAATTCACTATAACTAAATAATAAAAACTAACCTAATCATCCGAGGACCTCCATAATCCCTTCCAACATTGTTCTCCCTCATTGCCTAGATAACTCCCCTCCCTACTCTCCATCTCTCTCTCCACCGAATTCAATGTTAACATGGTTGTGCATGAGTTTCTTTTCTGAAAATTGTATTATATCTCGAGACTTCAATAGATTAGTACATAATCACACCCAAACACTATTGTACAACCAACATATATTTACCTTGAGAGAGTCGCCAAGTTGTTAATCAATGTGATAAGGATTTGATCTTATGAATAGATTTAGGGTTTATACATAGGTGGTAATGACTTGACTTAACGAAAATTTTAACGGAGTCAGACGTAGGTGGTAAATTGCAACACTTTATATAGTTCAGGTGGTTAATAGTAAAAACTAAAAGTTCAGGTGGTAATCACACACGTGCCTAAAAGTTCAGGTGGTATTTATGCAAATTTCTCAAAATAAAAGTTATATTTTCACTAAATTTATGGACTCCAAAGTCATCGTCCATCAAATTTCATGTCCTTACAAGCCCCAACAGAATGGTTTGGCATAGGTAAAGAATCGACACTTGTTTGAAACTGCTCTTACTTTAATGGCAGAGGCCTCACTTCCTCAATATTTTTGGTTTCATGCTGTGGCTTATGCTACTTACCTCATTAATCGAATGCCAAGTAGAGTATTCGCAAATCACTCCCCTTATTTTAGATTGTTTCATCAACATCTAGATATTCAGCATTTACGAATTTTTGGTATAGTTGTCTATCCTTGCCTTAGGTCTACCAATCAACATAAGCTTCAACCTAGAACTACTTTATGTGTTTTCTTGGGATATTTACTGGGATATAAAGGAATTTTGTGCTTTAATATTAGCACTATAGTCAGTTACTCGTCTCTTGAGATGTGATTCATGATGACACAGTCTATTCTTTTAAAACTAGAAGTATATTCAAATGTATATCTCAGTTTCTGTGCATTTTTGCCTCATATTTCTCAAGAAGTTCTTCAACTTATCACACTAGTTCACAATCATTCTCAGCCAGAGATTCAATTTCTTCTCCTAATGGTGTTTCGCCTCATCTAGTTAATTATACTCATTCTTCTATGCTTCTAGTATTTACTGATAAACAATTAGAGGTGTTAATTCCTCATATGGCTTCTACTGGTTCTACTACTCATTATGAGGCAAGTTCTAGTTCTTATAGTATATCTTCTATGGATGATCCTATTTCTATGCACATGAGACCTAAGTCTAGTATTGTACAAAGGAAAACATTTTCTGATTATGAGTGTTATCACACAAAGTGCTTGATATTTCAGCATTGGATGAGCCTGCTAGTTACAATGTTGCCCTTCATTTTCCTGACTAGGTTAATGCTATGAAGGAAGAGGTTACTGCTCTTACCATGCAGGGTACATGGATTCTAGTTCCTCCACCAAGTGGTGTTAATATTGTGGGCAACAAATGGATATACAAGATGAAACACAACTCAGATGGCAGTGTGTCTCGGTATAAAGCAAGATTGGTAGTACAAGGCTTCAGTAAAAAACATAGGTTTGATTATACTGAAACTTCCAGCCCCGTAGTTAGTCATACAACTGCACGGATTATTCTTAGCTTAGCTAAAATGCATGGTTGGTTCTTATGGCAATTGGATGTCAAGAATGCCTTCTTACATGGTAATCTTGAGGAAGAAGTCTTTCTGAAGCAATGTTGTGATGTTTTAGACAACCTGCAAAACAGAGATTATTTCAAACATGCATTATACTCGCAAGTACACGAACCGTTGGTAATAAAGCTTATGTAAGTGCGAGGTCAATTCCACAGGGATTGGATCGCCTAATTCCATATGATTTCCTATTGAAGATAAGAAAAGAAAAAGAAAGAAAAAGAAAATTACAATGTCATACAACTCCAAGGCTAAAATTACACTTTAAACACACAACACATAAGGGGGTTTGAAATGAGAAACTAATTCTAGAAACACCTATGAAGAGAAATGCTAACTAAGAAGATAAACAAACGTAAGTGACAAAATTTAATCTAAGACAACTAAAACTAGAACACTTAGAAGTCATCCCTACACTTTTACTCATGTTGTTGAATACTCAAAGCAAATAAACTATAAACAAATTGATGAAGATGTTCACAATTAAGACCGGGTTTAGTGGCTCAAGACGCATGATTCTTTCTAAAATAAGTAAGGTGCGTGTTTAGTGCTACAATACTCGTGCTTCCTATAAAATCAATCTAACTGTGCTTAGTACTTCGATTTAATCATATGAAAAACCCATTAAGTTTAAAGAGAATATGAACATCACAAGAACCCTAATAGCATGGTGTTTACATTAATAATCTCAAGAAGCATGCTTTCAAGGGTGATTAATCAAAGAAAAACTTACATCAAGGATAGATTATTTTAGTGAAGAGGAATTCATCAATTGTTGTCAAGAAACCAATTCACATGATGCTCACTTAGAAATGATTCAATCATTTGTTGCTAATTAGAAATAATGTTCTTGGGTATCTTACACAACTTCTCAACTTTCGCTAGATGCATACGACCTAAGATGATCAACCAAAGAAAGTAAACACATAGCATACGATTAATTTAGTGAAAATTAATTAATCAACATCTAGAAATCCATAAACCCAAAGCATCAAAACAAAAGTGTAATCATATTTAGGTCAACTTGAGCCCTAAAAAAATAAGTTACATTGAAAATAAGAAAATACAAAAAAGAAATAAAATGAAAGAAACTAAAAGAAAGGAGGAGAAAGATAATTGCATCTTCAACCCCTCGGATCCTTGCCTCAAGGCTCCCCAAGGTTCTCTCCAATTATCATGCCATTCTCCTCTTTCTTTGTTTGCTCCTTGCTCTCCTCCTTAGCTCCTTAAAATTAGAAATTGCAAAGTGTAGAAAATGATTCTTCTTGCTTGGCTGCTGACCCTTAGATACCTTCTTCTCTTTCTCTCTTCCTACTCATTACTCCATAGGATACTCCACTTTCTACCCAAAGTTCTTTGGCCCTTCTCTCCACTTGTCTTTACTTTCATCATTTATTTCTTTGACTTTCAATAGAGATTCCAACTTATCTAAGTAAAATATTATTACCAAGTGGTGTGGTAACAATTAGGAAATGAAGGGTGACATCCAATGGAGGTAAATGTGGTCCAAATCACAATTCCAAAGTTAAGATCAATGCTGGATCGGTTGGGTAAGCTATACTTGTTCAATTGAGCTCAAATGTGGATATGTTGTAGTCAACATCCATTGAAACAAGTTTAATGAAAATCTTCCACTCGTCCGAGCCCCGAAACATGTTGAACCAAGGCTAAGAAGTTTACCTACGAAAATGAGCAAAAACATATTTTATATTCAATAATGCGCTTTTAACTCACATTTATTCCAACCAAGGTAAAATCTACAAAAACACAAAAATGATGTAGAAGACTATAAAATGTCAGGGATTAACTCAAAACATTAGATGAATGACATGATAAATCATATATAAAAAAAAATGACCCAACAAGCAACCATTCTCAACATCCTCATTTTGTTTGTCAATTAAAAAAATCATTATATTGTTTAAAACAGGCCCTAAGGGCAT